>NC_081568.1:93580020-93880020 GCF_022355385.1 Mustela nigripes
TGGGGAGGGTATGTGATTTGGTGAGTGCTGTGAAGTGTGTAAACCTGTTGATTCACAGACCTGTACCCCTGGGGATAAAAATATATGTTTATCAAAAATTAAAAAAAAAAAAAAAAAAACAAGTGTGAAAATAAAATAAGGCACAACATATGATAAACTGACATAAATGATATATATATCATGATCAGTGAGTGCTGGGAGTAGAGAAAAAAAGAAAAAATAAATAATGGGTTTTCAAGAAGGGACTCAGGTTCTCCTGGTACCTAAGCTGAACCTAAAGCATCCTTAGTATCCTAAAAGCTAAAACAGAAGATAAACTAGACGAGAAAGTCTCATGGTTAAGAAATATGCCAAGTGATTATTTTCTAACATATAAGAAAGTCACTTCTATAAAAAGAAAACTACATTTCATGCTAGCAAGTTTAATATATGAACAATATTTTGAATAGGAATAAAACTGTGAAAATGAATATCCAAAGAAATATTTAGATCTACTATTCTGGGCTTCTAATTCTTGGCAGCCAGCTGGCTAAGAAAAATGCAAGGGGTAGTTGGCAAAACTATTGAGATATCTACAACTTTACTGGGGTCTAAAATTTTTTTTAACCTCTTTTCAATATTTGTATTAAATATATAAATAAAGTTTTCTAATTATTTAATACTAAATTGCTTGCTCTATTACTGAAATCCTCAGGAAAAAAATACTATTTAAATGAAAAAGATGAGCATGATTATTGATTTCAACTTAATGACAGCTAAATGAAAAGCAAGCACAAGAATCTCTTTTAATCCAGTACTAGTAAACATAAGACTATTCATGAACCCTAATCTCATCTGAAGTAAATGATTTATTTAGGCTGCAATTTACCATATTCACAGTTAAAAGTGTATGGCTTACTGTGGTCTATAAACAAGCAATTTTCTGATAACATCTATATCTGTTCATAACATTTAGTGATACTATTAAATTTTTTTTCAAATATTTCATGTTAAATTTAAAATTTTCATGTTAAATTAAAACATAAATTAAATTAAAACATATAAATTAAAACATATCTCTGTCATCTGATGACAGAGAATAAAACACACAGCTTGCAAAGTTCATTTTGCACAAAGTATATGGATTTTTAATTTTTCTGGGCTAGATTATTAGGACACATCAATAAAGGGATTTTTTGGTAAAGGAAATGTAGATTTCTAGTATGGACAACTAACTTCCTTTTGGATCCACAAGGATCTTCCACAAATAATAACTATAAATTCTGGACAAAATACAAAACAAACAAAAAACCAAAAGCACCCAGGTGACCATAAATAGGAAAACGTCTCGGTGAACTGTGTACATGCCAACAGTAGAAAATGCCTTAAAAACAAGAACCAATGAGACAAGCAACAACACAGTAAATCTCAAAACCTTCAACCTAAGCAAAAACAGTCACATACCTAAAAGTATATATGGTACAATTTCTTTTATGTGGAACTCTCAAAGAAACAAATCTAATCTGTAGTAAGTAAATAAAACAAAACAGAACAGTGGCTGCCTCTGGTCTTTTAGGCAACTGACTCTGAAGGGGCATGCATAATTTTCAGTAGCTAGATAGGGGGTTTTGTGTTACACAACTGTATGCATTTGTCAAAACTCAGGCAAAGTGCAGTTAAGATTTGTGTATGTTATGACTTGTATATTTTACCTCAAAGGAAAAAAATACAAAATACAGAACTCTATTAATGACATGCATGATAAAGTATTTAGGGGGGACAGTGTACTGATGGGTGCAATTTAGCTTGAAATGCATCCAAAATAAGACAGACTAATGAACAGAGGGGGTACAAATAGGTAAATAAACATGTGACACAGCAAATGTAGTAAAATATTAAAGGTAAAAATCTTGGTGTGGCTGAATATAAAAATATTTACTGTAAAGTTCTTTCAAGTTCAAAGTCTTTCAAAAAATTTAAGAGGACCTTCCCCCTACCCAAAAAAAGAAGATAAATAACATAGATTCATTCAGAGCAACTCCAGTCTAACATAATTTCCTTTCTTATTTTAACAGGCCTACTACCAGACTAGTAAATCAGAGAAAGACAACGACAACATATTTGGACCCCAATAAATTTGGGTCTTTCTTCATATTCTGATCAAAGCAAAAAAACTCAGATTGCATAAATAATAATGATAATATTAAATATATTATAACATAGTTATTGATATAATAAATAATATTTAGTTAATATAGTATATAATTAATGATATATAATTATAACATACAATTATATAGTATTATTACACAATAATAATACTGTTGTGTAAAACACTCTTTACTAGATAGCTTCCTAGTACTTCATATGTATTAACTATTTAATCTCTACAAAAGTCCTATGGGGTAGATACTATTATCCATATTTTGCTAATGGGGAAACTAAGGCATGCATATGGTAGGTAATTTGCTCAAGGTCACACACGTAGTAAGTGTCAGAGCCAGAAATCAGAATTCAAAAGAGTCTGGGTCAGAACCCCTGCTCTTAACCTCTTCCCTGTGATTTCTCTGTTAGTTGACTTCTTAACTGACATAATATATGGCATTCTTAAGTTTACGGATGACATGAAACTAGGAGCAAAAGCAAATACGTTACTTTACAAATTATCCAAAGACTAAGGATCATACACATAAGAGTCTATAACAAGATAAAAATCTATAGGGATAAAATAAAAGATTCTGCATTTGAGTACAGAAAACCAACTATACCTCCACTGACAGCACTGGTAAATAAATAGCAGGTGTTTGGCAAGAATTTGTCAAACGAAAATACGATTGAATGACAAAATAAAGAGAATGTGTGAAACAGAGAAACACTTTAATAAGCCAAAAGCAAAATATGAATTTAATAAATAATGCTACAAAATGCAAATATATAACTATGTTATCTAGAAGTAGGTTAAATGAGAGCCCTATGAGACTGTTGTGGTTAGGCAAATTCCAGAAATTCCATGTAAATTCCTAGGAACTACACATACAGATAAACTAGAACAAATTTAGAGCAAAAGTGCAGAACATAAAACTGTATTATCTGAGGTGTAACTGAGGAAGCTGCGAAAATATAATGTGGAGAAAAGAACTCAAGTGAACAGAGTAACAAACTTCAAAGTGTAAGGTACTATTATGAAAAAGAAGGATCATTCTGTAATTGCCCTCAAGAATAAAAATAAGAACTGCCAACTGAGATTAGCTACAGGGGTTTTGGGAAAACAAATTCAGTGTCAACACAAGGAAGATTTTTCTAAAGAAAAGGCCGGGGAGAGGGTGGCTGGGTCATGGACATCGGGGAGGGTATGTGCAGATGGTGAGTGCTGTGAAGTGTCTAAGACTGATGACTGACAGACCTGTACCAAGGGGTACAAGTAATACATTATATATTAAGACAAAATAATTTTTTAAAAAAGAAAAGAAAAGGCAAGGGAGAAGGGATGACCTCACAAGGGTATGAATACCTAAACATGATATGGTAACCTCAATAAAAGATAATCTCTCCCAAATTTAAGAACTTACTATATAATATATAATATAATATATATATATAATATAAGGCAATTTTTATATTCTGTCATGAAAAGTTCTAGATAACATTCACCAAAACACACTTGCAATGAGAAAATTTAAATGTGAAGGGAAAGGGCCACCTGGGTGGCTCAGTCATTGGGCGTCTGCCTTCAGGTCCAGTGACGGTCCCAGGGTCCTGGATAGAGCCTTGCATCAGGCTCCCTGCTCAGCGGGAAGCCTGCTTCTCTCTCTCCCACCTGCTCCTGCTTGTGTTCCCTCTCTCACTGTCTCTCTCTCTTTGTCAAATAAATAAATAAATAGATAGATAAAATCTTTTAAATAAATAAATAAATATGAAGGAAAAATAAGAAAAGTTATTTGTCAAGTCCACAAATGGGGAGAGATTTAAGCTTAAAAGCATCAGAAGAATATTCAAAAGAAAGGAAAAACAAACTTGCTTACACCAATACTTAAAAGTTTTACATATAAAAACATCAAAAGACAAAAAGCTGTGCAATTAGGACAAATGGATTATATCTTTAATATACAGCTATGCCATACAGGACAGCAGCCACAAGCTACATGTGGCTATTGCAATTCAATTAATTTAAATTGCTCTTCAATCGATTAAACACTAAAAATTTACTTTCTCAACTGCACTAGCTATACTGCAAATGGTCAAAAGCTACTCTGGCTAGTGGTTACTGTATTGAAGAAGGCAGAAACAGAACATTTCTATCACTGCAGAAGTACTACTGGAACTTTAACATATAAAACAGATTAATTTAGCTCAGGGACTTCACTACATAGTTAAGAGAAGAGCTGAGATGCCAATAGGCATCATTGTGCAGCAACCCAGAGATGAGGAACAAGAGGAAGCCATTACCATCCCTAAGACAGAGGACAAAGTGCAGAGTCCAAAACCCAACATCACCTGACAGAAGCTGGACCCATAGCAGGTGTGTTGGGTGGGGTCTGGAGATAAGAATGGGAAGCAGCCCCTGCTGGATAAACACCCTGTTGTAAAAAGAGAGGAAGGAATACCCCAACTTCTCTCCTCCTCTACCCTCCAATCTCCTGCCAGTACCCTCTGTGGCTGACCCCAGACAATACCCAGGTGACAAAGGAGCCTGGGAAATGCAACCTATAAAGGCCAGACCCTCTGTCAAAAAGGGCAGAAAAGGGAAAAAAGAACTATGAGGTCAAACAGGCTAAAGCCTGGCACAGGTACAAAGAGAATTTAAAGAAAAAACCCACAAATGCCCAACATCTGAAAAATGTCCAACCTCACCAGTAAGTAAATATAAATTCAAACAATTACTATTAAAATAAAAGTAATATTAAATTAACAACAATAAATGATAACTCAGGTACTTAGTGCTGAAAAGGATATGGCAAAAACAGATACACTCACATACTCCTAGGGAAGGAAATCAGTTTGCCAAATTTTTCAAACAAATTTGAACAAATTTGCAATTAGCATCAACAATATTAACCAATTCCTGTTAAACCCAATGAAAGCAGATCCAAGGATAAAATCCAAAGTCCAGAATACCTAAATTTCAGAAAATAATTTGAGCAATAAAGTTGCTCACTACAGCTTCATCACATTGAAGAAAAATGAACAACCTCAAAGTTATCCAGTAGGTCAGCAGTTATGTAAAATTAAGGTACATTAAAAAAAATAATAATAAAATAAAATAAATTAAGGTACACTTATCCATTTATAAAAAAAAAAAAATGAGTGCTTTTTGCCAGCCACAATGATAGGTACTGGAAATATGAAAAAAATGAAGAGGTAAAAATAGACTAATTTATATCCATTTATATAGTGTTTATGAAGAGTTTCAACATATTAAGGACATGTTTATGACATGGCTACTGAATACCAATGAATCAGAAATTGATTATACTCACATTAAACAAAATATGACAAAAGGTGAGTAACAGTGATTAGCTCTAAGCAGTAATTTTATGAGGTTTTATTTTTCCTTCTTTATACATTTCTGAACTTTCAAAATTTTCAAAATGAACTTTACAGTTCTCCTTCAGAGGTATTAATGTAAATGACAGATTAAGGACTTCAAGCCTGCCACAATAGTGCTAGTTTACCTGTTGCAATAATAAACCGCATTATTTGGATCCAGGTCTATTGCCTGTGTGTAACAATCCACGGCAGCAGCATAATTTTCCTCTTTCATGTGGTTATTGCCTGAAATAATCAATATGTACAGTAACTACAATATACACAAAAAATAGAAAGTCTGAAAGATAAATCTGAATCACAGGAACTACAATAATATGAAGGTCAACAAGATGATTTTTCTTTTTTTTATTTTTTATGTAAACTCTGCCCACGATGTGGGACTTGAAAACTCAGGCTCCCAAGATCAAGAGCCACATGTTTGGGGCACCTGGGTGACTCAGTGTGTTAAGCCTCTGCCTTCACCCCAGGTCATGATCTCAGGTTCCTGGCATTGAGCCCCACATCTCTACTCAGCGGGGAGCCTGCTTCCCATTCTCTCTCTGCCTACTTGTGATCTCTCTCTCTCTCTCAATCAAATAAATAAATAAACTCTTAAAAAAAAAAAAGCCATATGTTCTACCAACTGAGCCAAGAGACGCCCCCTCAACATGTTTTTTCAATGGCACTAAGGGGTAAAAGTTATATTGTACTATACAGTTGATACTCCTCAGTCATCAGTGTGTTTGAATGATCCTAACAATGCAAAGTCGTAAAACAACTAATGTTTGCATACCTTATGAAATCTGGGCTTCAGTGAGTTAATGCAGTAATTATGAATATCTAGGCGAAATCTAATCTCTTCTTACCTTCCTTATCTTCATCTCTCTCTTCTTTTTAGAGCTGCCCACCCCATTCCAGATACAACACCCTTCTCAATCATCATCTCAATCTGGATCCCTCTTCCAGTCCTCCCTGTCAAAACACACACCTGCTAAACAGTCAAGCCCTCAGAACTCTGCTGTGTGGGTAAACTGGTAAAATTAATCATGTTAATAAGTTATTGGCAGATAATATTTTTATGCACTACCCTTTCCAGAGATAAATTTTTAAAAGGGGATAGGTGGACATGAATTTCTACAAAGACAGAATTTCAGGTACCAGGGCTACCCCACAGGTACTAATTTCCAAGAAGGGCCTCTGCAGATACATCTGGAAATAATTTAGCGGGGTAACAACCAGCCAGTAAAATAAGGGATTTCCTGTGGCTATCTTCTGTATTCCCTGAAATGGAATGTGTCCTGCTCACTGATTAATAACCTCTGTTCAAAATCTAAATTTTAAAACACTGGATAAGAGGAAAGATTTACATCACAAAGGTCTGTATTATTCCTTCCAAATTCCAATAAACCAGAAGTTCTCCTATTAGCTTGGTCTTTTAACAGATCATTAGCTACTTCATAGGACGAGGACAGTACAACTTTACAAGGAACAGGAACAGGAAGATTAAAGGAAACACAGGTAGACAAAAGCATCTAAAATCATGCAAAAGTAGGGCATCTGGGAGGCTCCATCTGTTAAGTTTGACTCTTGATTTTGGCTCAGGTCACTATCTCAGGCTATGAGATGGAGATTGAAATCGAGCCCCTGCATCAGGCTCAATGCCTAAAATTCTTTCTCTGCCCCTCCCCACATCTCAAATAAATAAATAAATAAAATCATGTGAAAAGTTACTGCACATTAAGAATCAGAAATGCATATAAGGAGTGACTATTAGAGACACCTGGGTGGGTCATCTGACTCAATCTCCACTTAGGTCATGATCTCAGGATGTGGGATCGAGTTCCACATGGGGCTCTGCACTGAGCATGGAGACTACTTAGAATTTTCTCTCTCTCTCCCTCCGCCCCAACTCACGCCTACACAGGTACACATGCACTCTCTTAAAAAAACAAACACAAACAAAAACAGGGATTCCACTAATAGCTACATGGTTTCTTCCTAGGGTAATAAAAATGTTCTATAATTGTGGTAATGGTTGCACAGCTCCACGACTATACTACAAAACCAATGAATCTGTACACTTTATTTATTTATTTATTTATTTTTAAGATTTCATTTATTCATTTGACAGACAGAGATCACAAGTAGGCAGAGAGGCAGGCAGAGAGAGAGAGGAGGAAGCAGGCTCCCCACAGAGCAGAGAGCCCGATGTGGGGCTCGATCCCAGGACTCTGGGATCATGACCTGAGCCGAAGGCAGAGGCTTTAACCCACTGAGCCACCCAGGCACCCCTTATTTATTTATTTTAAAGATTTTATTTATTTATTTGAGAGAGAGACAGTGAGAGAGAGCATGAGCAAGGAGGAGGTGAGAGGGAGAAGCAGACTCCCCGTGGAGTTGGGAGCCCAATATGGGACTCTATCCCAGGACTCCGGGATGACCTAAGCTGAAGGCAGTCGCTTAACTGACTGAGTCACCCAGGCGCCCAAATCTGTACACTTTAAAGGAGTAAACTGTATGGTATGCAAATCATAGCTCAATAAAGCTGATGGGTTTTGTTTGTTTGTTTTTAGAATTATTTATTTCAGATAGAGAAAGAGCAAGTGGGAGGAGGGACACACAGAGGGAGAGAGAATCTCAAGAAGACTCCCCCCGCCCTGAAAGCAGAGCTAAGGCAGGGCTTGATCCCAAGACCCTAAGATCATGACCTGAGCCGAAACAAAGATTTGGATGCTCAACCAACTGTACTACCAAGGCAACCCTCAATAAAGCTGTTTAAAAAAAATTAATTTAGATCCCCACCCCCCAAAAGTAACAACTATAAAACCTCTAAGGAAGCTAAGAGGATTACATAGTTTTTATGACAGAGCAAGATAATATTAACTACATGAGCCTAGGTACTTAAATAGGTTTGTTTCTCCTGTGCAAAGGAATTTTCTGGGTTATGTGGATTTTCTTTTTGCTCTTGGGCCTTTTCATCTTGGGTTCTTAGGGAGTCCTCTGGTACCACAGTGACCCCAAAAATTAAAACCAGAAATAGACACGACCACTTAACTCATGCTCTAACTAAAATCCACTGTGCTTATTTCTTACCACATTATCTTGAGGCAACGATGAAGGTGTTGGGCAATGACCAGAACATTCCCACTGCCAGGCCAGAAAAGCACTGATAGTAAGAGAATGCCTAGAAGACCACAACCCTAGGTCCCTTCCCTGTCCATGATCACATGCTGAAAACATACTAAACCGCAGCCGTGATCATGTGCTCCCTGCTTGCTCTCTGGCACCTACTCCCCTAAACCTCTCCTGCAAAACTCCAGGGGTCCACCTTGCTGGCAGATAGGTGGGTTGTTAAGGCTTGAGCTGCCACCTCCCTCGGCAGCTGGTACCAGAAATAAATTCCACCTTTCTCTTTTCCAAACCCTCCTCTCTTGAGTTATTGGCTACTCCCACAAGAGAGTATCTGAGTTTGTTCCTGACAGTGTTGGCAAAACCAGCCAGGAGCTGTGCCTCTGACTGTCCAGTCCCTTTGGGGTTCCTAAGGACGGAGCAGGTGGCCCCAACAGCACCAGGGCTCACCCATTCTTTCCTGAGTTAGCAGTTGTGACAGATCATTCACTAGCAGGGTGGCACTGTTATTATCATTATTATTAATATTAATAAAATCTTTTGTATGTCTTTTCCTGTAAACCACCACCCCATCAAATGTCTACATACTATATGTATATATAAATTTACATATAGTAGCAGTAAGCCTAAAGTTACAAAACATCTAACGTACAAATATGCAGGACACAGATGAAGAAATTTGTAAAGATAAATATAAATGAACATTTTATAGCAATTTATGCTTTCGTGGTCCTCTCCTATAAAATTATCTCCTTTAATTATGAAGATGACCTGTAAGATATGCCTAGACTTTTGTGATGTGTGAGGAAATGACAGAAATGAAACCATCTTGGTTTTTTCTGAGCTTACTGTAGCTTTTCAGAAAACAAACACAGAAATATTTGAAAGCAACCTTTCAGGAAGGTACTAGCGGACTAGAAGCCTTGATTAACACAGTTAAGTATAACACACAGCCCCGAATAATCTTACACTTGACAGTCTACAATGGCCTTGTGGGGCTCTGCACTGGGCGTGGAGTCTGCTTGAGATTCTCTCTCTCCCTCTGCCCTTCCCTCTCATCTCCTTCTCACCTCCCTCCTCTTCCCTCCCCCTCCCCCCGGTACACTCAATAGAATAAAATAAAATTGCTTTAACTTTGTGTGTAATGTGTCTTAGATATGATAGGTCTTAAGAAAAACAAAGAATAAAAGCTTTTGGTTAAAGGCGAAAGCAAGAGCAGTTCAGTTACCCATGCTGGAACAGTAAATGACTCCTAATCCTCCTCTTACCAACATTCACTACATCATAGCAAACTGTGTGGGGAACACAATCTCCTGCAGAGGGAGTAAACATGATGGACAAAAATTAAATTTCAATTTGCCATCTATTCAATATCATCCTCATTGAGCTCAGATACTATAAAACTCTGAGCAAGAAAAAAAAAAACACAACAGATTAAATTGTTAAAATTAGAAACTAAATATATGGAAAATGCATTTCTATCTGGATAGCCTAAATTGAAATTCTTGGTGGGGGAGTACTCTTGATTCAAATGACAACAAGGATCTGGTTGTTGCTTAATTTTTTATTAAAGATTTTATTTATTTATTTGAGAGAGAGAGAGAGCAGGGGCAGGGGGCCCTGCAGGGGGGAAGGTACAAGCAGACTCTCCACTGAGCAGGGAACCCGACTTGGAGCTCACTCTCAGGACCCCAGGATCATGATCTGAGCCAAAGGCTTAACTGACTGAGCCATCTAGGTACCCCTTGGTTGTTGCTTACTTTTACATGTAATGTATGAAAGACATCATTCTAAAATTTTAAGTCACTGTAGTACTACCATTTCTTAGAGAAAATAGGAAATGGAAAATCGAAAGCTGTGTATTTGTTGGAAATACAGAACTTTATAATGTAATCCTATGACAATAATCAAAGTAGTAAAAATGCAGACAAAGACATTAAGATAATGTTATTTAGGATTACAAAATTATCCATCTAGGTAAGTAAATCATGGTCTTACAGTACCATGGAACACTATGTGGCCATTAAAAACAATGATATATGTATGTATTTATAAATTTAATAGAGAAGATAAGGCCCAAGGAATAGGAAAAACTTCCATATCTACCATTTTAGACATCAACTGTTGGGTTTTTTGTTTGTTTTTTTTTTTATAAGTAAACACCCTTTTTCGGTGTAAGGAAAAGTACAGAAAAATGGTTCTGAATCAATATTGTATAGCTTCAGAACATGGCATAATCCCTAAAACTCTCTGCCTATAGGACATGGAATTTCTTGGCTCTCATTCACTGCTAATATCAAAACTTCCCTCCAGCTTCTTAGTACAACTCTTGTATGTCTGACCTGACTCTCCTCTATAGCTTAACATAAATGACATGACAGAAAAATTGAACACAGATCCTCAACAGTGACTTATTAGCACCAAGAATGTTTCAAGAGCCACTATTAGAAGATGTAGTAATATAGTAACTAAATGTGCTAGCTAATACTTACATGCCATATACATGCATTAACAAATTTCAAAGAATTAGAAAACAGTAAATATATACAAGAGTTAAAATAATACTGAAAATTATTTTCATCTCTTTAAACATAAAAAAGAATTTGGTATGCTGGAGTACACATAGCAAATTCAGTTATAAGTAATCTCCTTTAAGTGACTTGTTTTCCAGGTCTTATTCACATCAGATCTGCTTCTCTTGGAACAAGACACAACTATATTGCTCACAAGCCATTCTATGTTTCTAGGTTTTTTCCCCATCACATTTATTTCTGTTTCACAAATACCATGTGGCCTCATGACAATCCAGGCAAAGTCATTTTCTCCAGAGTTTCAGAAAGTTTTACTAAATAAGTAATTTCTTTATGAAATTCTCACCTTCATCTTTTAATTGGTCAGCTTTTCCCACATCTTCAGGCACTGAGTTTGAGAGAGGCAAAACGTCATTCTGAAATTAAATAAAAATCAATGTATTTCCATTTAGCTACATAAAAAAGAGCCATCCCACAGAACCATAAATAATAATGAATAACCTGCATTACAGTAACTCATCTGCAATTACATGTGATGAAATTTAACTTGTAAATAAAAAGATTAGAAAGAAATAGGCGAATAGTCCTCTCACATAATTTTATTAGGAAAATGACTATGTAGAATTTTCTCTAGAAGATAATGGGCTACTGTGAATCAAAGTTTTTTATTTGCTTTACCTAGATCAAAAAATCCTACTTCATGCAGAACAAATATAAGTAACCAATATACTTAAAATACTATAACCATAAAATAAATTATACTGTGGGTAATGGAGATAAACTGACTATTTACATTTATGCTACAGGTTTATTGTGTATTTTATTGACAAATACCTTTTTAGTGAATGGAAATGCTTTGTTGTTTTAAATGAACATGCTGCTGAAAATAAATTCATTATATTTAAAAATAAAAACAGGATATTTTGTTATCCAAATTAGATATTAGGTATAGTTGTGAAGATTTTTTTTTCTGAAATTTCTAATAAATTCTATTAAATTCTGGTAAAATAAATAGATAACAAGTATACAAAGAATAGGAAGAGAAATATATTCAAGAAATTTTTTTTTATATTAGTGAAAATCTTTTTTTTTTTTTTTATTAGTGAAAATCTTGAAACACGTTTAATATTTAAGGAGATAGCCCACTAAGTCAAATTCACAGTTTACAAAAAGAGCACTAATAATATGATCCTATTACTTAAATACGTGCACACACACATATACATGCACACAGGCTAAAAAACAAAGACAGGAAAGGTCTAAGGAGGTAAAATTTTCAGTCTCTTCTTTATATCATTCCATGTTGACCGAATTTTTTAAAACAGTGGACATATATTAATTTCATCATAAAATAAAAAAACAATGTAAATTTCCTGTTTTCAGTAGCTACTACCATCCTCAAACCTCCTTTGCATTTATAGGGTTCAAACCAAAGGCACAAGCAGAAATATCTTGAGTGGCACCAGGAAAATAATGCAATTTTCCATTTTTGAAAGATCTTTTTAAAATTGTGCTGCTTTTATACTTGACTCTGAAGTTCATGAGTAAAGCTATAGTTTTCAAGAAAACATAATTTGTAGCTAATGTGCCTATGTACTACATTTAGAATATACCCACCAGGTTCTTTGTCTTGTCTAAAGTTTCAAGGAACTTGATAATTCCAACGTTCAAATATACTTCCCTAATTACACACAAATTTTCACAAGTATAAAATCATTCATCAAGTACATGAGTTGTTCTTATATTTTGTAATCTTTCTCTACTAATCAGTTTTTCTAAGCATAAAGTATCAGAATAAAATGGAATAAAAAATAGAGTTAAAATGGGAATCCTTGTAACTAGAGGTCACTACTTAAAACTGACTACGGTCATAGGATGTAAATGTAGTTCAAGGACACAGGACTGCACCGCAGTACTTGCTATCAGGGTTTCTTCTATGACACATCTTCTAACAAGCCTGGGCAGTTAATGCATGGGGGAAAAGTGGCTTTTTCGAGTCACAAAAAATGGCATATTGATAAATGGACTCTAATCTGCTCTGCCTTCTAAATCCTTCTGAATTATTTTATTTATTTTTTTTAAAGATTTTATTTATTTATTTGACAGAGAGAAATCACAAGTAGATGGAGAGGCAGGCAGAGAGAGAGAGGGAAGCAGGCTCTCTGCTGAGCAGGGAGCCCGATGCGGGACTCGATCCCAGGACTCTGAGATCATGACCTGATCCAAAGGCAGCAGCCTAACCCACTGAGCCACCCAGGCGCCCCCTTCTGAATTATTTTAATGAAATTGCCACAGTTCTATATCTTTTAAAAACTAATTCTTATATTCATTGAATACATTTGAGCAGCCATAATGTAGGGATGAGGGTTATCTACTTTATATAAAGGACTGAATCCATTTAGTATAGAAACTTAACTCCTAAAACTAAAATGATCAATGTAACAACCAAGGATACTTAGACGAATAATTTCTTTTTTTCTGAAGTTTTTAATTCCAGTTAGTTAACATACAGTATTATTTTAGTTTCAGGTGTACAATATAATGATTCAATAATTCCGTACTTTACCTGGTACTCATCGTAAGTGTCCTCTTTAATCCCCATCACCTGTTTCACCCATCCCCCCCACCTTCCACCCCTTTAGTAACCCTCAGTTTGTTCTCTATAGTGAAATCTGTTTCTTGGTTTGTCTCTCACTCGCTCTCTTTTTTTTTTACCCTTTGCTGTTTGCATGTTTCTTAAATTCCACATATGAGTGAAATCATATGGTATCTTTCTCTGACTTGTTTCGCTTAGCATAATACCCTCTAGTTCCATCTATGCTATTGCAAATGGCAAGACCTCACTCTTTTTTATGGTGAAATAGAGACATAATTTCTTTAATTTTAACAATTTTGATGCTGCTTTAGGCAAGTTTTAGACTCTCTTTGAGGTACTCTCCTAACAAACATGTATGTGATGAAGTTGCTGCTGTTAAATAGGAATAACAAAGAATTAATACCACAAATAACACTGTGCAGATACACAATGCAGCCAATTCCAAGAAATTATATTCTAAAAATAGTAAGTAAAAAATTTTTACAATTAAATATAATCATAGGGAAACAGTGAGAGAGAAAGAAAACAGAGCCCTATTTAAACAGAGCGCAAAAGTCAATTTGAGTCTCCTGAGAAGTAAAAAAAAAAAATTCTGATCTCTTTAATATGAGGTGAACAGTGACAGGAGCTAAGGAATGAGCAAATCCAAGTGTTGTCTCAAGCACAAGCCTCTTGGGCATCTAGGACTTAAATAAAGTCAGCTTCAACCATGGGCATATCCAGCCACTGCAATGGGGTTCCCTAAGGAGGCCAGAAGCCCAGACAATCACAGCAACCAAAGCAGAGCAAAGGGGAATTCTATGATGGGGGGCACAGAGACATGTCACTATCTCCTTACATCTTTGTCATATAATTAGTATTGATCTGTCTGATAACCGCATTGTTCTTTTTTCCAAGTATAGAAAGATGGAAGATAATACTGCCAACTTGCAATCTTCACTGCAATTCTCAGAACCTCTTCCAACAAGTTCTAGAAGCAGCCAATGTGGTAGTATCAGCAATGTCCCTGCCAGGCTGAAGTATACACTACATGCTTCGGCTTTTCCCCTGAGTTCCTCATTTTCTACCGAAGCTTGAATACAGAACTAGAATAACAAAAGGAGTTCACGAGGCACCAAAGTGTAATGAAAAAACACATGAGAGGTCACCCCGGGACCCTAAAATCAGTAACCTTAAGATTTTTCAGACAGTTGAAGGGATGCGTGGGTGACTCAGTCAGTAAAATGTCAGACTCTTGATTTCGGCTCAGGTCATGACCTCAGAGTTGTGAGACTGAGCCCCACATCAGGCTCTGTACTAGGTATGGAGCCTACTTAAGATTTTCTCTATCCCTCTCCTTCTACCCCTCACTGCTCCCTGCTTACACTGTCTCTCTACAAATCAATCACTGAATAAATAAAACTGTCTTTAAAAACATTTTTTTAGGGCACCTGAGTGGCTCAGTGGGTTAAGCCGCTGCCTTCGGCTCAGGTCATGATCTCAGGGTCCTGGGATTGAGTCCCACATCGGGCTCTCTGCTCAGCGGGGAGCCTGCTTCCTCCCTCTCTCTCTCTCTGCCTGCCTCTCTGCCTACTTGTGATCTCTCTCTGTCAAATAAATAAATAAAATCTTTAAAAAAAAAAATTTTTTTTTTAGGCAGTGTTATGGTCCATGTTCCCTGAAAAGGCCAGAAACCAGAGACCATTATAAACAGTTCTTGAGAGCAGGGATATCAGAAAACTTGGTTTTTGGCATTACTTTTGCACAATGACCCTGCAACTTCCCCTGTCTTAAAGAGCCCTATCAATGGTCAAATTTTATGAAATCTGCTTCAAAATGATGATTCAATTCCTAATGAATCTACTTCAACATAGTTGCTTTGTAAACAGGAAAATTTTGTTTTTAACTTGTATTCCATGTCAGAAATCTAAAAATGCTCAGAGACTAAACAGGACTTAAAAAGCAACTAAGACATATCATTAAACATAAAAGAAGGTGAAAGGATGTGAACAGCTACTAATATGGAAACCTAAAGCATGTTAAAAGTTTTATTTTAGGTCCCAAATCATCTCCTTACACCTAGGAAGAAGTTAGTTACCTAAAGTCTAGCCCCTCAAATGTTAACAACCCAACATTATTATTGTAGTCACACTTAAATCAGATACTAATGAGAAAACAGTGACAGCTTACCTTACAGAAGGAGTTGGTGAACATTTCTGTCAAAGGCTGTGAAACTGCTAGATGGGTATCTTCTGGGCTGATTTTAAAAACTGTCTCCAAGCACTGAATTGCAACTTGAGATAAATTTGAATAGTGAAAAAAAAATTAGCAACCTAAAAAAAGAAACGACCTTTTTTTCTGGTAGAAATCTGCACTCTGTGCAATCTGTGGTAATTCAGTATTTATGATCACAGAACATAAGGAAAAACTAAATGGTTCAGCTACATAGAGATTTCTGTTTATAGACCAGCTGCTAAGGGAAGACAACTTGATTTCTTCTTCCTTACTTAAGGAAAAAATGTTACCTAGAATATAATTTCTCAATATAGCCATTACATCATATTCTTATTGAATCATGTTATTAACAACAACGGACTCCTCTCTGCCAATATCTGATTAACCACCTTGAATAAAACAAACAAAAAAGTCTTCTTTTTCAATGTGAGAAACAGAATTCTCAACCTGACCAAAAGAGTAACAGAAACAAAGTGGCTGGTATATTTACTTATGTGAAGATAGGTGGACTTTAAAAAAATTCATTCATGCCTGCAAATTTACCCCAAGCACCTACTATGTGCAAGGTGCTTTCCTAATACAACAGTTAATCGGAAGATAAAAATTGCTACCCATGTGATGAAGCTTTCGATTAAGAGAAGAAGGCTGACAAAAACAAAAATACACAGCATGTTAAACAGTGAAAGGTGTGTCATCTGCATTTGTTGTATGACAAGATAACTGATATGGCCAGGGTACAGACAGGGTGGAGAGATACGGTGGAGATTATGCTAGAAAGCAAGTCTGTTGTTGGATGACAAGGTACCTTACATAACGTTCTTAAAGAATGTGCACTTCCCACTGTGGGCAAGTAGAGAGCCATTAAACAATTCAGTAACGGAGAATAATATAACTGGATTTGTGTTTAGAACTAAAAGTCTGGTAGGAATGCTGAGAATGGATTAGACATTAGAAAGGATAAGACACAAGGCTTATCCTCACAGAGACATCTAATGTGGGAGACAGTTAAATGCACGTAATACAGCATAACAAGTTCACTAATAGAAATATGTACCAGCTACATAACAGAGTAACGGAAATGACCCCTCCAATCAGGGAGTGTTCCCACCTAAGTGATCTAAACAGACAAGCAGTCCAAACCAGGGCAATTACAGGGAAGAAAGATACCCTGTTGTTTCTACAAGTACTCACAGAGGGAAATGGTGGCAGCTTTTCATCTTGGGGATGCTCTCCTTTGAAAAGGAATTCTCTCCTGGCTCCCGAAATGAGATTGTAGCCCAAATGTTCAGTGTACTTCCAGACAGTGTGGAGGAGATCCACTTATATTTGTGGATAAGTTTTATTATTATCTGTACTCTATATACTTAAACTAAAAACAACACAAAAGCAATTCATTCACTTCTCTCACCCCACTCCTCACCTCTGAAACCACCAATCTCTTCTTTGTGCTTGGTTTGTTTATAAGCTTCTATATATAAGAGAGATCATACAGTATTCATCATCCTTTGTCAGATTTATTATAGATTCACTTATATTTGTATATGACTTTTTAAAAGATACATTATGTATTAACTGTGGTCCTGAGAAAAATATACCTCTATCATAAAAGAAATGAAAATACTACTTTCTCTATCCAGAGAACAACTGTCCTTAGAAAAGGGACTGAATAAGCAACAAGTTACCAAGTATAAGAAGTCTGAGTGTCTTTTACATAGAACATAATCCACTGTTTGCCCTTTCTCATTCTCTCAATTTCTATTCTTGCCAAGCATTTGTTCTCAAACTTCAGTCCTTACCAGCACTAAAAACACTCAGCCACAAAGAAACAGGCTCCCATTGCCATGATGACAGTTAATGTAAACAATAAACAATAATCATAATGGTAAATGTATATGTGTGTTTATGTGTATATATTTATTCTTTTTTTTTTATTCTTGATCAGTATCTTTCCTCCCTGATCAGACTTGTCATTGCCTTTACTGTGGCCACGTCGCTGGTACCTGTTTCTTTTATTGAACTTCTCATGCTACATTTCATATGTTTAAATGTCTATCTCCCACATTAGACGGTCTCTATGGATAAGGACTGTATCTGACTCATCTCTGACATTAACATATCTGGCAAATAATAGGTGCTCAATAAATTTAATCTATATCTATGTTTACATTGGAAGTAATAGTTTAATTACAGAGGAAATAACAACAATACAACCTGTAGAGAAAAGCACTTCTCTCCTTCAAAACATTAATGCACAGACAAGGGAAAAAGGGATAGTACACAACCAAGCCCTTAACCAAAACCCAGAGTATGTAACTTTACTGCTAAATACTGACAGGTGCAAAGTCCATGTGGTACCTAAGGGATTTTTATGCTCTATTCTGTTGAGGCAATTCAGTCCAGCTCCTTTATCTCTGCTGTCACTAATCTTAAAACACAGATCTGGTACATACTAGACACAATTAAATATCATTAAAGGAGATATCTGTTTTGTCTTAAACACATTATTTGGTGTGTGTTTTTTCAAACCACTTTACTGAAGTATGGTTGACATGCAAAAAGCTGTTTATATATAATGTCTGAGCTTGGGGATAAGTATACACCCATGAAACCATTACCACCGTCAAGGCCAGAGACATATTCATTGCCCCCCAAAGTTTCCTCTCACCATTGTTATTATCATGCATACGTATGTAGTAAAAACACTTAACCTAAGATCTACCTTCTTCCAAACTTTAAGTACAGAACACAGTTAGTGATAGACACTGGGCAGACTAGTAAGTTCCCAGAACTTAAATATCTTGCATAACAGAAACTTTGTACCCTTTGACCATCTCCTATTTTCTCTTTCCTCAGCATTAGCAACTGTCACTCTACTCCCTGATTCTAAGATTTTGACTCTGTTAGATTCCCTATATAAGTAAACAGAATTGTTTGATAGGTAAACCCCACTGCCAAAGTGTTTAGCCTTAATGATGATTTGGTTGTAGAGATTGAGGCAAAGGCCCAACTGGAATGGGTTCAAAAAAGAATAGGAGAGAAATTAGAAAAGGCAAGTATAGACAGCTCTTTCAAAGAGTTTTCCAGAAAAAGGAACACAAAAACGGTAGGCAGTAGTTGGGATGGGGGTAAGGGTATGACAAAAATTCAGGATTACCTCATTACCATTTTTCATCCAGTTAAAAAAAAAAAAATCAAATAACCTAAGTGCAATAATTTATCTTTTACTTCAAGATTCACTTATGAAGCAAGGATTATTACATTCAGTCTTCCTTTCAGGAGGTCATAGTCAGGAATAAGTCATACAAATATAAACAAATACTGTATATAATTATTGTTCTACTTTAACAACAAACATTCTGCATTTGGTACTGATGAGGAGCAGGGCAAATGAAGAGTTCTATTTAACACTACCATATCCCATTTCAAAAGCTGCCATACGTTAGCTACATGCCTTCCCTGATTCTGATTTTGATTCTCTGGACGAATCTATCAGATGAAGAGGAGGCAGACAGCTTCATCTAACAGACTGAGAAGTTAAGATACAGATCAACTGAGTGATAGGCCCAGGATCACCAGGCTCAATTCATCAATTCAGTTCAACAAATATTTATTGAGCACCTACTATGTGTCAGGCACTTTTCTATATGCTTCAGATATATCACATAGAGAATAAAACAGAAAAGACCCCTGACCTCTTGGGACTGACATTTTGGGGCAGGGGTGGAGAGGTAGGCTATAAGCAATAAAAAGTAGAGCAGGGTAAAGAGATCCAAATGCGGAGAGCAAAGCAGGGAAGCAGGCTACAGACACAAGAGCACCCAGCATAGGCCTCATTCAGAAAAGAGATCCTACAAAGACTCAAAGACAATGAAGGTATTACCATTTTCTGAAGTAGTAACAATCCAAGCAGCAAAAAACAACTATAGCACAAGCTCTTAGGAAAGAGGAGGTAGTGTACTCAGAGTTAGGAAGCTAATTTGGCTCAAGTCAAATGAGAAAGGCAAAGAGTCAGTGAACAACACATCACAGAAGGCCAAATATATGAATTCTTTAAAACATGACTAAGGAACATGAGGAGTCACTGCAAGATTTTGAATGGAGAAATGACAGAATCTGACATACTCTGTTTTACTTTTTTTTTTTTTTTTTAATTTTTTATTTTTTATAAACATATATTTTTATCCCCAGGGGTACAGGTCTGTGAATCACCAGAAAAAAATTTTTTAAAGATTTTATTTGTAAGTAATCTCTCCAACCAACATGAGGCTTTAACTTACAACTCCAAAATCAAGAGTTGCATGCACTATTGACTGAGCGACCCATGCGCCCCTGACACACTCGGTCTTGAAAGATCACTGGTGGCTGTGTTGGGAATATTCAACAAAGCTGCAAGAACAGACCAGTTAGAGGCCACTACGTTAAAACAGATGAAAACCACCTAATTCTACCCAGGGTGACATCAGTGGAGGTGGGAGGAAATGGTAAGACTCTAGAAGTACAGCCAACAGGATTTACTAAATGATTAAATGCAGAATCTGAGAGAAAGAAAAGAGTCCAGAATGCTGCCCAAGTTTTGGGCCTAAGCAACTGAAAAGAGAGAGTTGCCATCAACTGAGATAGGGAACAGATTTTGGGTGGGAGGATCAGGAGTTCAGTCTTGGAAATATTCAGTTTGAGATGCCTATTAGACATAGAAGTGGAGATACCTAGTAGGCAGTTGGATATAAAAATCTGCAGTTCAGAAGGAAAGTCTTGGTTGAAAGTCAAGAAATGGAACGATATCATCAAAAAACTGAGTATAGAGAGTGAAGAGAAGAAGTTCAAGCATTGGACCCTGGACACTTCAGGTCAGGGAAAAGAAGGGAAACTAGTAAAGGAGACAGATGGAGCAAACAAGGAGATAATAAGAAAACTAAGAGAGTGTGAGGAGGTAGCCTGAAAGCCAACTGAATCAAGTGTACGGCAGTGGCCTCGGGGTGTGGGTGAGATGAGGGAGATCATCAGCTTTATCAATGGCAGCTAGTAAGGCAGATGGAGACTGAGAACAGACCACTGAACTAAAGAATCCAGAAATCACTGATGACCTTGATGAGAACAGTATGGGCAGAAAGACTGAGGTTAAGGCCTAACTGGAATGGGTTTAAAAAGGAATAGGAGAGGGTGGGGCCTGGGTGGCTCAGTGGGTTAAACCTCTGCCTTCAGCTCAGGTCATGATCTCAGGGTCCTGGGATCGAGCCCCGCATCAGGCTCTCTGCTCAGCAGGGAGCCTGCTTCTCCTCTCTCTTTGCCTGCCTTTCTGCCTACTTATGATATCTATCTCTGTTAAATAAATAAATAAAATCTTTAAAAAAAAAAAAAAAGAATAGGAGAGGAATTTTAAAAAGCAAGTATCTACAATTCTTTCAAAGTTTTCCAGCAAAAGGGGAAGATAATCAGAGTAGGCAATAGTTCGGAAGTAGTGGGGTAATATGGCAAGGGTAATTAGCTGTTGTTTTTGCTTTTTTAAGAAGGGAGAAATAATGAAAAGTATATTCTGATATAAATGATCCAGAACAGAGGGAAGTTTGCTGATGTAAGACAAGAAGGGTAGAATAACTCGAGCGATAACTCGGAGGAGGTGAGACAGGATAGAATCAGATTCCATGTGTCAATAGAGAGGTTTCATTTAGAAAAGACAGTGGATAGTTCATCTACGGTGTCTTAGTCTGTTTGGGTTGCTCTTACAGAACACCATAGGCTAGGTGGCTTATAAACAACAGAAATTTATTTCTCATAGTTCTGGAGGCTAGTAAATTCAGTGTCTAGTGAAGACCTGCTTTCTGGTTCCCAGACTGTGTCTCTTCACTGTGTCCTCACATGGTAGAAGGAGCAAAGGAGCTCTCTGGGGTCTCTTAGAAGAGCACTAACCCAATCATGAACACCCCACCTCCTAATACCATCACAATGGGTTAGGTTTCAACATACGAATTTCAAGAAAACACAAATATTTAGTCCATGGCATACTATTACCATATCTGGGCCGACAGGCAGAGTGTGTGAGGATATAGATGCTGGTGTGCGGATAGATGGGGCAGGGGGAGTCTGTGGAAGTTGTCTTCTTATTACTTGAACTTTCTTGGTGAAGTAGAAAGCAAGGTCAGCAACTAAAAGTGCACACAGGGGAGGTCATTTGAGGGTTTGAGAAGACAGGAGAAAAAGTGTTAAAGCAGTGGTCTAGGAGAACAAAAGTATGCATGACCTTGGAAGAGACAGTATCATTGCCAGGCAGCATTAAACATCCACTTGAGGCTCATGATCATGAATTCAAAGAGGAACCAATTGGCAAAGTTGTATGGTTTGCTCCATCTATACACAGTCACATGGATATGAACACAGAGGTGGTGGAGAGCTGAATTTTTAAAAGGTCAGGTTTTGCAAGAAAGGGAGAGATATACAAGGGCATGAACATAATGATGAACCATGGAAGAGGGTGTGAAGGGTAAGGGATCAATAGACTGGAGATACTCATAGGGTTAAAGAATTATTGGGGTAGGGATTCTAAAGGGAGTGAGCTGCAAAGACAGGCAGTGCTGGTCAGAATGTGAAATGTTTACAATAGAGATGGTGGAGAGAATGCAGTTTCAAAAATGAGAAGGTCCAGGGAATAGCTCCTCACCCTTGGCACTACTGACAGTTTGGACTTTGTTCTTGGAGGACATACTGTGCATTACAGGACGTTTAGCAGTATCCATGGCCTCTACCCACTTGATGCCAGTAATACCAGCCACTCAGTGGTGACAGTCAAGAATATCCCCAAACAAAACCACCTTGAGTTCAGAACCACTAGTCTAGGGTACGGCCCTGTTGCTCAGTGGTTGAGATCACTGGAGGACAAGCAGGTCAAGGAACAGAGTGCTGAGAGAACTGAAAGAAACACCTATGAGGTCATCGCAAGTGCCAAAAATTCAGACAGATTAGTATTAGAGAGAGTGACAGGGAGCAGGAGCACATGAAACCAGATGTCAGTAGATGACAACAATTAGGAGTGGGTGATATTTTCTGATGAAAAAGCTCAAAGGTGATAAGACTATAAAAACTTACCACTACGGTAAGGCTGGTACGAGAACTGAGGCTCCTCTTCTAGGGCTTTTTTAAATGTCTAGAAGGTGGGCAGACTTCACATGATTTCATACTCAATTAAATTAGACTCACAGAGTCAAAAATAGGGGTCGGTCAAAAACAATTGGCACCATTTCTGGCTGCCATATATAACAAACAGCTGAAGGCACATATTTTTGGCTGAAGGCCATCCTAAAAATAGGACATAACATCTTGATTTTAAAAAAAAAAAAACACCTCAATTTTCTTTCTGATCCTTAGAAATATGTATTATACTGCCTTTGATTAGAAAAAAAAATCTTCTATTAAATGACTGTATTTATCTGTTTGCTACTGGACAACCATAACCAATGTTTTCTTGAGATAATCAGTCACCTTTACCTTCACATAGTTTAACCACTAAGGAGGACAAAAAGATCTTAATATGAAATGAACCAACTGCAATGTTCTCCAACTGTGTGTCACCTGCTCCTCTCACTGCCACCTGGAAAGACAGTGTCTTACCAGATTGCAAGCAGATTTAGAGCAAATGCCCAATTTTCATCCCCACCTCTTAAAAGCAATGGAAGTGCTTACCAAAAGCACTTCACAATGGAGGTGCTTATTGAAATTAATAGAGGTATCCCCTTTATAGGAGAAATAATTTCAAGATGGCAAAATCAAATTGTATGATATCTATTAAATTCTCCCAAACGTACTGTCTCATTGCAATAATTAAGTCTTTAGGCCAAAGGAAGCTACACTCATTGAACCTCCACAAGCCTATCTGCAGAATTCTACCTTTTTTTAGGGTTATACTGAATTTAAATTTTATAATGCATAAATGTGAAGCAGAAAAGATGGTGTTCAGGGAAACACGTGATGCTATCATCCAAGTCCTGCTCAACTTCACAGATTACCAAGTCTAATATTTAAAGCTCACACAAACAACAGTGAAATTCTCTCATTTTCAAATCCCCAAATAGTAAGTTATCAGAGCTTAATTGTGATGCAATTATTACACTTTTATCTATTGCTTTTATGATGACTAAGGTATTTTCAGGTATTGATTCTAAACGAGATGCTTTCCTATTAGGAAGAGACAAGATCTTCAGAGTAAAAACCAGGATTTAAATCTCAACTTGGCCTCATTTCATTGTTATGTCACTTAATCTATCTGGTTTCATTTCATTTTCTGTTAAGTGAGGATAATACTAACTTAACAGTTACTGTAGAGAAAAAATTCCCTACGGTATGAACAACATAGTTCTGACACATAACAGTTGTTCAATAAATGAACAATTGTCCTCATATTGTGCTGTTAATTAAAACAAGCCTCAGAAAATGGAAACACAATCTCTCTTCTTGAAAGATCAATAAAATATCTTAATTTTGTTATAATAGATCACAAGGTCAGGCTTACAGTTATTTTAGTCTTTGTTCACAATCATAACACAAATTAACATGAAGAGCAGATGCCTACCTTCCAAACTTTCTTGTTCATCTGAAGTATAAGCATCCATCTGACTTTGTTCCCGTAAGAAACGAATAACAGCATAAACTAAGTGCTTGATAGATGACATTTTAAAAGCTTAAACACTTTTCCTTGATAAGAAAAAGGAAAACAGTGACCTAAGTTATGTTAAAGAATTGGTCAGGAAGGTTATAAATAAAAAGATTATAAATTACACAGAAAGTAAAAAGCAAAAACAAAACTTTTATTACCTTCATTCTTGTTTTTATTTTTTTTATTTTTTTTTTTAAGATTTTATTTATATATTTGACAGAGAGAGATCACAAGCAGGCAGAGAGGCAGGCAGAGAGAGAGGAGGAAGCAGGCTCCCCGCCGAGCAGAGAGCCCGACGCGGGGCTCGATCCCAGGACCCTGAGATCACGACCTGAGCCGAAGGCAGCGGCCTTAACCCACTGAGCCACCCAGGCGCCCTCATTCTTGTTTTTAAAGAGTCAGGAGAACACAAAGTATTGTTATGGTAAGGTATTACATATTTTCACTTATACCCAGTAGTATTAAATTATGTTAAAACCTGCAAAAGTAAAATCGTCCTCAAAACATGTAGAACACAAGCTCAGACACTAACTGAATATCTCAACTGTATCTTAACAGCATGTATAGTACAGATACAGATCAGGATAGGAGAACAGATACAGATATAGAAATCCCCAAAAGGCCTCAGTACTAAGTTCAGGGAGATTTCATACTGCTGACTCAGAAGCTCGTCTAAAATGACCATCCTCCTCTATTTCATTAGATTTTTTAAAAATGTATGTATAATTTACCCTGCATCAACTTTTGTAGGCTTAGACTGTTATTTGAGGAGGAAATACATTAATGAAAGGGTGTTCAACCACTGAATGTCATTCTTAATAAAAATGGTATTTCTTTTTTAAACAAGACATGTCGGAAAATCATTGCCTAAGTCGATGGATACTCCACACCGACCAACGCTATCTGCAGTAGCTGTGCTCTCGTGGACAAGCTGGAAGCTCCCGGTCATGTTCATTCACATGGAATACTATCGCATCCAAACAGTGGCGCAGGGCCAGCCGGCCTTAATGGCTTATTTCCACTAAATCGCATCATCCATCTGTTCCCCAGGTTCCCTAATCCAAAGCCAGGGTGTGGTACCCGCCGCCAGGATGTTTATTATTTCTGGGCTTATTTTAAAGGCGAGCCCAGTCTTAGGGTTGCAAGTGCTAAATAGGGTCCAAGGCAGAAGGTGGGGAAAAAAAAGAAAGAAAGAAAAAAAGAAAGAGGGGAAACGAAGATATTCAACCTCCTCCAGGCTTCTCCCCCTTCTTCTCCCCAGAGGACATCGACCTCCTTCTCCCTCCCTTCAGTACCCGGGCCTCGCTTTGGCCCAGACGGGGTTTGCTGCGGGTGCGCGGTGCAGGCCCCAGCTGGGGCGGTGGGAGACGCACCCATCCCAGACAGAAGCCCCTTACCAGGCGAGAGGACGCGACACAGTGGCAGCGGGCCTGGGGGCGTCCGTAAGCCGGTACGCCCGCCCCCTGGTCCTCCGGCTTCAACCTGGCTCCGGATGGCAGCACTGCCCACGGTCGCCCAAACTTCCCCGGCTCCCAAGCCGCCGCCGCCCCTCAGCCGACCCGGCTGCGCGCTGGGCTCCTGGCCACTGGGTCTCGCCAGAACCGCCCCCCGGACGGCGCAAGGCGCGCGGGGCGGGGCGCAAGTCGGAGGGGCGGGGCCGAACTGGGCGCCGGCGTGGGGCTGCCGCACGTGGGAGGGCGCGGACAGGGCCGGTCGCCGCTGCAGCTGTGGCCTCCTCCTGTAGGCCGCCTCTCGGCTCCCCCACGCGAAACCGGAGGACAACGCGCCCGCGGTCGCCTCTCGGCCGTCCCATGATCGCCCAGTGCCTTTCGGCTGTGCGAGGCCTCCACAGGTACCTCCCGTGCGCGGGTTAACCTTGACTGTGGGCCGGGCGTGGTCCGGTCTGTGCCGGGTGCCGGTGCTCAGCCTTTCCCGAGCGCACCCCGCGGACGCCCCTGAGACTTTCATCCCCGTGGCCCGCATGCTCTACCCGGACGGACACCTGGCGGGGGCACTTGGGGCCACCTTTCCCTCCTCCGCTCCCTCGGGAGGACATTCATTCCCTTTGTTTGGGAGTGTCTCAGCTGCAGTCCGCGAGACTGGTCGCAGGCCTGGCCCAAAATGAATGCAGAAAGATGGTTCGGATAAGAAAAGCATTTGACTTCTGTCGCGCATCCAGAACTGCAGACCCCTTATGAAAAGTGCCGGCAGCTGTAGACTCAGGAATAGCGATTCTAATTTGCCCCTCGCGCATATGATTAGCATACAAATCGTTTAACAAACGCTCACGTGAAACCGATATGGTTTTGCTGCTTATCTCCGTCCATGCTCTCTAATTTCCTTTTTATTTACCTCTTTCCCATAAAACATTAGGCCTCTTGCTGGGGCAAATGGACTTGGCCCAAAATGGAGGAAATTTTTGCTAGGACACGATTTTGGGGCAGCCTCAGCTGCTGTTTTGGATTGCTTCCTAGCTCCCAAGCCACACCCCTCTGCCAGAGACCAGTAGCAAGATGGTGAGAGAATTAAATTCTTTGCACGGGTGCACTGGATGGAGTGGTTTTCGGAAACAATGCCTCTTCCACCCCTATCCCCAAATCCAGCCTGGAACTGTAAATCCTAATGACGGTCCAACAGAAAAAAAGGAAATACGTGTTTCTTCCTAGATACTTACAAAACTACTTTGGAAAATGTTCATCATTTGAGCTTTTTGACAGTTTTCTATTGTATATGACCACTTATCTGTGTGGAGCTTTGTGTTGCTCAGTCCCTGTAATTATGGCGCAAACAAGAGACAGTATTATAAAGAGTTAATGTGATGATTTTTACCATATTTCACACTGTCCTTTTAGTCTACAGACTGCAAGTGATACAGCTTCAAATGCAGCCATTTGTTGGGACAAATGAAGATACATAATGCAGGTGTGAGAAGAGAATAAATTCTGTACAAGACAGCGCTTCTCAGACTTTTTAGTCTTAGTACCCTTTTACCTTGCAAAAATTACTGAGGACCTAAGAGCATCTGTTTATGTTGGTTATAACTCTCCATATTTACCATATTAGGAATGAAAATTGAGGGATTTTTAAAGTATTAGTTTATGTAAAAAAAAAAAAAAAGGTAATAAACTCATTACCTGCACCAATAACATTTTTTATGAAAAATAACTTTTCCAAAACTCCTCCAAAAAAATCCATAAGAAAGTGGAATTGCGGTTTGGTTTCTTTTTTTTCCTTCAGTTTTTGTGGGGTTTTTTATGGTTGTAAAATATACGTAACATAAAATTTGCCATTTTAATTATTTTTAAGTGCACAATTCAGTGACATTAAGAACATTCACATAGTTGTACAACCATTACCATTACCATTAACCATCTCCAGTTCTTATTCATCATCCCAAACCGTAACTCCTCCTTACGTTCTTTCCCATCCCTGGTGATCACTATTCTTTCTGTCTTTATGATTTTGACTGTATTAGGTACCTCATACAAGTGGAATCATGCAATATTTATTTTTTTGTGACTGGCTTATTTGAGTTAGCGTGTTTTTAAGGTTCATCCCTGTTGTAACTTAGGTCAGAATTTTCTTCCTTTTTAAGACTGAATAATATTCCATTGTTATCAATATACCACATTTTGTTTGTTTATTCACCTGTCCATGGTCATTTGGGTTGTTTCCATCTTTTGGCTGTTTTAAATAATACTGCTATGATCACAGATGTGCACAAATCTGTTTTTGAATCTCTCCTTTCAGTTCTTTGGCAGGTATATTTAGAATTAGTGGATCCATATGGTAATTCTGTATTAAATTTTTTGAGAAACCTCTATGTTTCCCATAGCACTTGGACCATTTTACATTCCTGTCAGCGGTGAATAAGCGGTGAATAAGAGTCCCATCTTCTCTATATTTTCTTCAACATTTGATTTCTCTTTTTGTCTTTTATAAAAACTATCCTAGGAGTGGCATTGTTTCACACTTGTGCAAAACAAATGTGTAACTTTAAAAAATTAAAATAAATAAATAAATAAAATGTGTAACTTAACAGAAAATAACTGGATTCTTACATCTCCTTCTGCATTTGATAGGTTACTTTTTTGTTTTGGTTGAAGAAGATAAAGAAACGTCTACCTCTCACTTATATGTAGTTGGAGAAACGGGAGTATTTAACAGTTTTTTAAAAGTGATCATGGATTTAAAAAAAAGTGATCACTGATATGCACTGATATTTATATATCATATCAAAGTTTCACAAGTAGTTGTTTAAAGATGAGTTGCATTGCAGAATATGAAATGATCAATGTACTTTTCTTATTCTGTTACATTAAAATACATGTGTCTTGGGTTTTTTGTTTTTTGTTTTTTTGTTTTAATTTTTAAAATTTTATTTATTTCTTTGACATAGATCACAAGTAGGCAGAGAGGCAGGCAGAGAGAAGAGGAAGCAGGCTCCCTGCTGAGCAGAGAGCCCGATGCGGGACTCGATCCCAGGACCCTGAGATCATGACCTGAGCCGAAGGCAGAGGCTTTAACCCACTGAGCCACCCAGGCGCCCTGTCTTGGGTTTTAAATGGATCTTTTAAATGGATTTTTTTTTTAAGATTTTATTTATTTATTTGACACAGAGAGAGAGATCACAAGTAGGCAGAGAGGCAGGCAGAGAGAGAGAGGAAGGGAAGCAGGCTCTCTGCTGAGCAGAGAGCCTGATGCGGCGCTCCATCCCAGGTCTCTGGGATCACAACCTGAGCCGAAGGCAGAGGCTTTAACCCACTGAGCCACCCAGATGCCCCTTAAATGGATTTTAAATAGATCTTTTACACATACATGATTTTCTAATATCAAATATTGGTTACTTGGAAAATAGCAGTACACTGTGTTATACAGATCTTCCTGCTGTTGACAAATTACATTATACAATATCATATCGTATTCCTTTATATCATCTACCCCACCATAAATGGCTTGAAGTATTAGGAAGCTGGGCAGCTCACAGTGGCAGATACAGTTTTCAAAATTGTAATTTTCATTTGAAAGCTGAAATTTTGTCATTGGTAACAAATACTATCAGTTCCTCGAAGTGACAGTCTGACTTTGTTACAATTTTACGAGAACTTCTGCTGGATACTTTAGTCTGATCAATCATAGCTTTTGTCTGTCACTCGTCTTTTCAAGTACAAATAATGTTCCACGAGAAAATCAACTATTTCAGCTCACAATTTAATCACTTGCGCAGTGCTTTTGGTTTGAGCAACCAAATTTTCTGAACAGCCCTTGTGCTCAAGTATACAGCAGAAGTGCTTTATGCATACTTTGCCACACATATCATTCAGTGATTGAGATTTAATAAAATTAAATATTTTACTATTTAATGAAAGTGAAATTGACATTTTTAGCATGAGTCAGTGGCAGTGAAGAATATGATGACTGCTTAGATTGGTGCCACTGCTTTGACATCTTCAAAGGGGCCAACAATTAAATCTACCATTGCTTCTAACCATCACTACAAATATAGACTAAGTGAAAAAAGTAAATAATATCATACCATTATCATGAAGTACAACTTGAAATGCTCTCAAGGACCCCTCCCCATATTACCACCTGCAAGGACTGCAGAATACACCTTAAGAACCACTGATATGTGTTACTCACATTCTTTGTATATGCATGGAAGAAAATAAATATAAGCCATGAAATTATTATCTTATTAGAAGCTAGTAGCCAACCAAATATATCAACTGGTTTTTTCATTAACATATAATCAATTATTAGCCCCGGGGGTACAGGTCTGTGAGTCATCAGGCTTACACTCTTTACAGCACTCACTATAGCACGTATCCTCCCCATTTTTATATTTTATTTTTAAATTTTTTATTAACATATAAAGCATTATTTGCCCCAGGGGTACAGGTCTGAATCGTCAGGCTTAAACACTTCACAGCACTCACCATAGCACATACCCTCCCCAGTGTCTATAACCCAACCACCCTCTACATCCAGCAACCTCAGTTTGTTTAGTGAGATTAAGAGTCTCTTATGGTTTGTCTCCCAATCCCCTCTTGTTTCATTTTTTCCTTCCCTACCCTCCAAACCCCCACTTTGCCTCCCAAATTCCTGATCCTGATCCCAGGGAGATCATATGATAATTATCTTTCTCTGATTGACTTATTTCGCTCTGCATAATACCCTCTAGTTCTATCCACGTCATTGCAAATGGCAAGATTTCATTTGTTTTGATGGCAGCATAATATTCCATTATGCATATACATATATACACACACACACACATACATACCACATCTTCTTTATCCATTCATTTGCTGAAGGACAGTCTAGGTTCTTGACATAATTTGGCTCTTATGACATAGCTGCTATAAATATTTGGGTGCATGTGCCCCTTTGGATCACTACATTTGTATCTTTAGGGTAAATACCCAATAGTATGATTGCTGGGTCGTAGGGCAGCCCTATTTTCAAGTTTCTGAGGAACCTCCATGTTATTTTCCAGGGTGGCTGTACCTGCCTGCATTCCTACCAGCAGTGTAGGAGGGTTCCCCTTTCTTTGTATCCTCACCAGCATCTGTCATTTCCTGACTTGTTAATTTTAGCCATTCTGACTGGTGTGAGGTGGTATCTCAGTGTGGTTTTGATTTGTATTTCCCTGATCCCGAGTGATGTAGAGCGCTTTTTCATGTGTCTGCTGGCCATCTGGATGTCTTCTTTGCAGAAATGTCTGTTCATGTCCTCTGCCCATTTCTTGATTGGATTATTTGTTGTTTGGTTTTGAGTATGATAAGTTCTTTTAGATTTTGGATATTAGCCCTTTATCTGATATACCATTTGTGAATATCTTCTCCCATTTTGTCAGTTGTCTTTTGGTTTTGTTGACTATCCTTTGCTGTGCAAAAGCTTTTGATCTTGATGAAGTCCCAATAATTCATTTTTGTCCTTGATTCCCTTGCCTTTAGTGATGTTTCTAGGAAGAAGTTGCTGCGGCTGAGGTCGAGAGGTTGCTGCCTCTGTTCTCAAGGATTTTGATGGATTCCTTTCTCTTTCATCCATTTTGAGTCTATTTTTGTGCGTGGTGTAAGGAAATGGTCCAGTTTCATTTTTCTGCAGGTGGCTGTCCAAATTTTCCCAGCACCATTTATTGAAGAGGCTGTCTTTTTTCCATTGGACATTCTTTCCTGCTTTGTCAAAGATTAGTTGACCATAGAGTTGAGAGCCTATTTCTGGGCTCTCTATTCTGTTCCACTAATCTATATGTCTGTTTTTTGGCCAGTACCATACTATCTTGATGAAGACAGCTTTGTAATAGAGCTTGAAGTCTGGAATTATGATGCCACCAACTTTGACTTTCTTTTTCAACATTCCTCTGGCTATTCAAAGTCTTTTCTGGTTCCAAATAATTTTAGGATTGTTCCATTTCTTTGGAAAAAAAAAAAAGAATGGATGGTATTTTGATAGGGATTGCATTAAAAATGTAGATTGCTTCAGGTAGCATAGACATTTTCACAGTATTTGTTCTTCCAATCCATGAGCATGGAACATTTTTACATTTCTTTGTGTCTTTCTCAATTTCTTTCATGAGTACTTTATAGTTTTCTGAGTACAGGTTCTTTGCCTCTTTGGTTATGTTTATTCCTAGGTATATTAAGATTTTGGGTGCAATTGTAAATGGGATCAACTCCTTAATTTCTCTTGCTTCTGTCTTCTTGTTGGTGCATAGAAATGTAACTGATTTCTGTGCATTGATTTTATATCCTGACACTTTACTGAATTCCTGTACAAATTCTAGCAGATTTGGAGTGGAGTCTTTTGCGTTATCCACATAAAGTGTCGTTTCATCTGCATAGAGTGATAGTTTGACTTCTACTTTGCTGATTTGGATGCCTTTAATTTCTTTTTGTTGTCTGATTGCTGAGGCTAGGACTTCTAGTACTATGTTGAAAAGCAGTGGTGGTAATGGACATCCCTGCCATATTCCTGACCTAAACAGAAAAGCTCTAAGTTTTTCTCCATTGAGAATGATATTTGCTATGGGTTTTTCATGGATGGCTTTGATGATTTTGAGGTATGTACCCTCTATCTCTACACTTTGAAGAGTTTTGATCAAGAAAGGATGCTGTACTTTGTCAAATGCTTTTTCAGCATCTATTGAGAGTATCATATGGTTCTTGTTCTTCTCTTATTAATGTATTGTATCACATTGGTCGATTTGTGAATATGGCACCAACCTTGTATCCCAGGAATGAATTCCACTTGGTTGTGGTGAACCACAAGTATTGTTGGATCCTATTGGTTAGTATATTAGTGAGAATTTTTCCTATCTGTGTTCATCAAGGATATTGGTCTGTAATTTTCATTTTTGATGGCATCTTTGTCTGGTTTGGGGATCAAGGTAATGCTGGCCTCATAAAATGAGTTTGGAAGTTTTCCTTCCATTTCTATTTTTTGGAACAGTTTCCAGAGAATAGGAATTAGTTCTTCTTTAAATGTTTGGTAGAATTCCTCTGGGAAGCCATCTGGCCCTGGGCTCTTGTTTATTGGGAGATTTTTGATGACTGCTTCAATGTCCTTACTGGTTATGGGTCTGTTCAGGTTTTCTCTTTCTTCCTGATTCAGTTGTGATAGTTTATATGTCTCTAGGAATGCATCCATTTCTTCCAGATGGTCAAATTTGCTACATATACTTGATCATAATATGTTCTTATGCTTCTTTTTATTCCTTTGGTGTTGGTTGTGGTCTCCCCTCTTTCATTCATGATTTTATTTATTTGGGTCCATTCTCTTTTATTTTTGATAAGTCTGGCCAGGGGTTTATCAGTCTTATTAACTCTTTCAAAGAACCAGCTCCTAGTTTCGTAGATTTGTTCTACCGTTTTTTGGGTTTTTTTGGTTTTTTTTTTATACAACTTCATTGATTTCTCCTCATATCTTTATTATTTCTCTTATACTAGATTCAGACTTTTTTTTGCTGTTCTTTCTCCAGCTCCTTTAGGTGTAGGGTTAGGTTGTGTATTTGAGACCTTTCTTGTTTCTTGAGAAAGGCTTGTATCGCTATATGTTTTCCTCTCAGGATTGACTTAGCTGTGTCCCACAGATTTTGAACAGTTGTGTTTTTGCTATCATTTGTTTCCATGAATTTTTTCAATTCTTCTTTAATTTCCTGGTTGACCCATTCATTCTTTAGTAGGATGCTCTTTAGCGTCCTACTTGTGATTGAGTTCTAGATTCAGAGCATTGTGGTATCAAAATATGCAGGGAACGATCCCAGCCTTTTGGTACGAGGTGAGACCTGATTTCTGACCCAGGATGTGATCTATTCTGGAGAATGTTCCATGTGCATTAGAGAAGAATGTGTATTCTGTATTTTGGGAATGGAATATTCCAAATATATCTGTGATGTCCATCTGGTCCATTGTGTCATTTAAGGCCTTTATTTCCTTGTGGATCTTTTGCTTGAATGATCTATCCATATCAGTGAGGGGGGTGTTAAAATCCCCTACTATTACTGTATTATTGTTGATGTGTTTCTTTGATTTTGTTATTAATTGATTTATATAGTTGGCTACTCCCAGTTAGGGGCATAGATATTTACAATTGTTAGATCTTTTTGTTGGAAATACCCTTTGAGTATGATATAGTATTCTTCCTCATCTGTTATTAAACTCTTTGGCTTTAAGTCTAATTTATCTGATATAAGGATTGCCACCCCAGCTTTCTTTTGAATTCCATTAGCATGGTAAATTATCTTCCACCCCCTCACTTTAAATCTGGAGGTGTCTTCGGGTCTAAAATGAGTTTTTGCAGACAGCATATTAATGGGTTTTGCTTTCTTATCCATTCTGGTTCCCTGTGTCTTTTTTTTTTTTTTTAAGATTTCATTTATTTATTTGACAGAGAGAGATCACAAGTAGGCAGAGAGGCAGGCAGAGAGAGAGGAGGAAGCATGCTCCCTGCTGAGCAGAGAGCCCAATGCAGGACTCAATCCTAGGACCCTGAGATCACGACCTGAGCCGAAGGCAGGGGCTTAACCCACTGAGCCACCCAGGCGCCCCTCCCTGTGTCTTTTGATTGGGGCATTTAGCCCATTTACATTCAGGGTAACTATTGAAAGATAAAATTTAGTGCTTCTGTATTGCCTGTAAGGTGACTGTTACTGAATATTGTCTCTGTTCCTTTCTGGTCTACTACGTTTAGGCTCTCTCTTTGCTTAGAGGACCCCTTTCAATATTTCCTGTAGGAGTGGTTTGGTGTTTACAAATTCTTTTAGTTTTGTTTTTCCTGGAAGCTTTTTATCTCTCCTTCTATTTTCAGTGATAGTCTGGGTGGATATAGTATTCTTGGCTGCATGTTTTTCTCAATTAGTGCTCTGAATATATCATGCCGGTTCTTTCTTGCCTGCTAGGTCTCTGTGGACAAGTCTGCTGCCAATCTAATATTTTTATCATTGTATGTTACAGACTTCTTTTCCGTAGCTGCTTTAAGGGTTTTGTCTTTGTCACTGAGACTTGTAAGTTTTACTATTAGATCACGGGGTGTGGATTTTTATTGCTTTTGACGGGGGATCTCTGTGCCTCCTGGATTTTTATGTTGTTCCCTTTGCTATATTAAGGAAATTCTCTAGAATAATTTGCTCCAGTATACCTTCTGCCTCCCTTTCTCTTTCTTCGTCTTCGGGAATCCTAATTATTCTCATATTGTTTCGTCTTATGATAACACTTATATCTCAAATTCTCCCCTCGTGGTCCAGTAGTTGTTTGTCTCTCTTTTGCTCAGCTTCTTTATTCTCCATCATTTGGTCTTCTGTATCACTAATTCTCTCTTCTGCCTCATTTATCCTAGCAGTAAGAGCCTCCATTTTTGATCACACCTCATTAATAGCTTTTTTGATTTTAGTTCTTTTATTTCTCCAGAAAGGGCTTTTATTTCTCCAGACAGGGTTTCTCTAATATCTTCCATGCCATTTTTCAGCCCAGCTAGCACCTTTAGAATCATCATTCTGAACTCTAGATCTGACATATTATCAATGTCCATATTGATTAGGTCCCTAGACTTTGGTACAGCTTCTTGTTCTTTTGTTTGTGGTGAGTTTTTCCACCTTGTCATTTTACCCAGATAAGAATATACGAATGTGAGAATAAAATACTAAAAGGATGGCAAAGATCCTAGAAAAATGTATGCTAACCAAATCAGAAGAGACCCGAAATTAGGGGGTGGGGGGAGAAAGGGGGTAAAAAGAAATTTTAAAAAAAAATTTTTTTTAATTAAAAAGAAAAAAATATATATGTATGTATTAGACAGGTGATTAGAACAGAGCCATCCTTTTGATTTGGGGTGTATTTTGGTCTGTTAGAAGAAACTACCTCCCTAAATTTTAAGGAAAGAAAAACATATATATATATATATATATATATATATATATCCCAAAATAAGGGTAAACACGATGAAGGGATGGAATATGACTGTAAAGATGAAAATTAAAAAAAAATTCTAAAAAAGGAATTAATACAATAAATTGGTTGGAAAAAAAAAAAAAAAGAAGAGAGAATTTTCTCAGTCTGGAGACTAGCACAAAGCCCTGTGCTAGATTTAGAGTATATTTTGATCTATTAGAAGAAATTGTATCCCAAAATTTTTTAGAAGATAAAACCTATATGTATCAAAAAATAAAGTTAGATACAATGAAGAATAAAATATTACTATAATAATGAAGGTTAAAAAGATTGTTTTAGAAAGGTGTTGTTAAGATAAACTAGTTAAAAAAAACCATTAAAAGAGGAAAGAGGATATCAAACGCCTTGGCCATAACAGCAGCTACCGCTTCACAAAACAGCATACGCCACATGTTTACCTTCAACACTTGTCCAGTTTGCCGATCTTTTTCCACACAGTAACAGTTATCATAGAATTCTGTGAAAGTAGTTGCCAGCTCATAGATATAATCACAGAGAGTGTGATATCCTGGGAATAAAACCTGTCCAAAGAATGTAATCCTTCTTTGAACACTGTGTTTTTACCAAAAATAGCCATTTAACACTATTTGCTTTTTTACAATCATGCAGATACGAAAATAAGTAAAGGAAATTTGTCAGTGAAAAAAAAGAGGAAAGGGCGCCTGGGTGGCTCAGTGGTTAAGCCACTGCCTTCGGCTCAGGTCATGATCTCAGGGTCCTGGGATCGAGTCCCGCATCGGGCGCTCTGCTCAGCAGGGAGCCTGCTTCCTCCTCTCTCTCTCTCTGCCTGCCTTTCTGACTACTTGTGATTTCTCTCTGTCAAATAAATAAATAAAATCTTTAAAAAAAAAAAAAAGAAAAGAAAAAAAAGAGGAAAGAGGAAAAGTTTTAAAAATTATAATAAGAAAAAAATAAAATTAAAATAATTTAATTAACCTTGCAAGACTAGAGAATCATGGGAGAAAGCCATGAATTCCACGCCTTGTTTTCCCCTCCTGTGGAATTCTGCTGTTCTCCTTGATCAGTGAGCTTGGTCTTGGCTGGATGTCCTTGCTGATCTTCTGGGGGAGGGACCTGTTGCTGTGATTCTCAAATGTCTTTACCTGAGCCTGAATTGTGCTGCCCTTGCTGGGGGCGGAGCTAAGTAATCTGCTCAGATTCGCTCTTGGGAGCTTTTGTTTCCTGAAAGCTTTCAGTAGAGCTGTCGAGGATGGGAATGAATGGAGTCCCAAAAATGGCGGCCTCCCAATCTCCAGCCTGGAGGAGACGAGAGCTTAGGGCCCCACTCCTCAGTGTGCCCTCAGAGAAAAGCGGTCAATCACTCCCATCTCCCTGGTCTCCGACCATGCTCCAGGCTCACTCGGCCTGTGACCAACGTTTCTGTTTCTGGAACACAGCCCCGTTTGGAGTCTCCAAACTGAGCAGATTCCTGCCGCTCTGTTCTTCAGCGGAGGAAGGTGGGTCTTCCTGGATCTGCCACTTGTGGGATCCCTGCTCAAACAGCAGTGTCCTGACTGTGCCACAGAGCAGTTTAAGGTATCCCTGAGCTGAGAGCTCACTCCCTGGCTCCGTCTCTGTAGCCGGCTTCCCTGCTCCAATACCTGGGTGCTCTGCTACACTCAGACACCCCTGATCCTTCTGTGACCCTGCGGGAACTGAGACCAAACTGTCTCTATGAGGGTTCCACCCCCACTTAGCCTCTGGAATGATGTCCCTCAGTGGAGAAGACTTCTAAAAGTTCGGATTTTGTGCTCCACTGCTCCACTGCTCACTGGGAGCCGGCCCCTCACCCCATGGTCTGTCTTCCTGTTGCTTCAGATTCACGTCTCCACATATTCTACCTTTCAGAAAGTGGTCAATTTTCTGTTTCTAAAATTGCTGCTCTTCTCTTCAATCTCCTGTTGGGTTTGTAGGTGTTCAGAATGGCTTGATAACTAGCTGAACTCCTGTGACCTGATATCATCTCAATCTGCTACTCCTCCACCATCTTGCCTTTATTTCTTCTATATCAATTATTTTATTACTTAACAGCATAATATTAGTTAATCAACATATATAACTGTAGTAGTCATTAACTCACAGCACTTGCGAGTGCCTTAATCACAGAATCTTTGTTTCAAACTGTGTCCTCCCCAAAATATTCAGTACTAGACAACATGGAAGGCTTTGGGTGTTCTCTAGATATATTTTTCTGTTTCTTCCTACACTTGGGAGTTCATTTTAGCGTTTTAAGAGTAACTAGGTTTTTATTTACTGACTTAAGGATTTCTTTTGTGTTTTTCTGTTGGCAGAGCTGCTATAACCCCTTTCCAAAGCCAATTTGACAGTTACGATGATTGATGGAATTCTAGGCCAATTTCTAGGGAATAAGGGGCAGAGAATCTGAAAACTGGTTGTAGTTGCTGTATAGATAATCTTGTGACCTTAAGTAAATCACTCAATATCTTGGATCTCTCTCAAGTTCCTTATATTGTAAAATGAAAAGAACTGGACTAAATGATACTTAAGCTTTCTTTCAACTTTTGTTGCTATAGCATTAAACCAGGTGAATTTTCCCTCCTTTCTCAGCCAGATTGCACAGAATATGAGCCAAGCAAAACCTGATATATACTGTAGAGTGAGGGATGGATGGCATTGTCCAAACAAAAAAAAAAAAGAGAGAGAAAGATGACTCAGCAATATTTAGTCCAAATTATTTATATATAGACAGAGAGATGGATATAGGTTTATCCTAGTTTCCTTATTCAGTTAAAAAAAAAAACCTGTGGTTTCTTTTTTTTTTTTTTTTTAAAGATTTTATTTATTTATTTGACAGAGATAACGGAGATCACAAGTAGGCGGAGAGGTCTGCCAGGGGGTGGGAGGTGAAGCAGTCTTCCTGCCGAGCAGAGAGCCAGATGCGGGGCTCAATCCCAGGACCCTGAGACCAGGACCTGAGCTGAAGGCAGAGGCTTAACCTGCTAAGCCACCCAGGCGCCCCAAAAAACCTGGTTTTAAAAATTATGACAGCAATGCATGTTCATTGTAGGAAACTTAGAAAATACTCACAAACAAAAGAAACACAATCCACCCATCGAGGAGAACCAACTGTTAACAGCTCCCAAAATCTTTTCTACATATAGACATTTTTTTTTACAAATATGGGATTATACCATATTTTTATAAGTTTTATGTACTGTAATATCCTTCCATAATATAAACAATTACAATGTAGTCCATTTGAAAATGTATAATAATTCATCCCTACTCTTAGACATAACAACTATTTCCATTTCCTGCTACGAGTAATAGTGTTTAGATAAACATTCTTGCTCTTAAGTCTTTTGCCAAATCCTTTAATTATTTCATTAGTTTAAGTTCTTACACGAATGGAATTTGTACATCAAAGGGCATGTATATTTTCCAGGCCTTTGGCATTACTACCCTAGTTTTCTCTGAAACCTTCCACTGAAATTACATTCTTATCAGTGGAATATATAAATGCTAGTTTCCTACACCATTACCTTACCAACTCTGGACATCTTAATATTTTTTAACTGTATCAATTTGTTAAGTGGAAAGTTTTCTTATTATAATTTGCATTTACTTCCATGTTTTTGAGAGTTTATTTGCTGAGCTTAATTTTTTTTTTTTTTTTAAGATTTATTTGTCAGAGAGAGAGGGAGAGAGAGTGAACACAGGCAGACGCAGAGGGAGAAGCAGACTCCCTGCCGAGCAAGGAGCCCGATGTGGGACTGGATCCCAGGACGCTGGGATCATGACCTGAGCGGAAGGCAGCTGCTCAACCAACTGAGCCACCCAGGCATCCCTGCTGAGCTTAATTTTTAATGAAAATTCAGGATTTATTACCTAAAAACCAAAAACTTGTTTGTTTCTGATGTGAGAATTTATTCATATGGGAAGTCTTAGAAAGTCAGACAAGTTAAACTATAGTTATTCATAAATTCAACAATACTTATGTATCTTAACTGGAATTAAATAAAGTTTCAGCTGCCCCCCCCCCCCAAATCTAGTAGATTGAAATTCCTGAATTTTAAGGCAATATACCAATGAAGGAAGGGTTTTAAGTTTTAAATAAAAAAGGCCGGACTGAGATTGTTTGTAAAAATGAGTTTTTAAAGTTGTAAAGGAAGATTTTTGTTATTGTTCTTTATCCCTGGTTTTGGACAGAAACATGGTACTTACTCAGATTTAAATATTATCACTTCTTTGGTTAAGACAAAGCAAGGAGCTTCTGTGAGGAGAAGTGCCATACATATGTATATGCCAAGTTCTGCATTAGAAAGGTGGGTAGTAAGTATACACTCTAGACTAGACTAGACTAGGCTGTAGTAATCTGGACCTGTGGCTGCCACTGGCTAGCCCTGTGATCTCAGGCAGAGTTTCTTAATTTCTCTGTGTCTGTTTCTTCATCAGTAAATTGAAATTAATTGGCTGATTTTTTCACTCACCAAATATTTTTTGAGTGGCTGTTATGTGCCAAACATTACTCTAGTTTTATGATAATGACAATGAACAAAGCAGCCAAAAATCTTTGTGTTCATGGAGCTTATGTTCTAGTGGGAAAGATAACTAAGGAAAATGTAGAGTATGTCAAATGGGGACATGTGCTGGGGGCAAAAAGGAAAGCAGAAAAGAGGGTATTGGTGAAAATGAAATTACAGAGTTGACAGGAGAGGGCTCAATGGGAAGCTGATACAGTGTCTGATGTGTTTGAGAAATTGAGGAGGCCATTATGACTAGAGTAGAATATGTTTCAGACAGCTGAGTAGGATATGAGACAAGTGAGGGAAAACTGTACTTATCTGTATTAGAATAACAGTTTCCTTCTGGGAGTCCCTTTACTACTCACACAGAAGTCTTCACTTCTGACACCAAACAAGCACCAAATGTATGTGGAGGTTTTCCGCACAGCAAGCCATTCTCTGAGTCACCAGCTGGGTGTCCTACATTTTACCTGAATTCTGAGGCTGCCTACCTGGAGATATGGTCGGATCCCACAGGTTAAGGGCTGGTCGCAGAAGATTGACCCCCACACTCCACATGCCAGTTACAAGTCCATGTTGTTTCCTGTGCTTCTGACCAATTGACTATAAATCTGAGCTTCCCATGACCCCCTCCTTGGTTCAATTAATTTGCTAGAGAGGTTCCCAGAACTCAGGAAATGTGTTTACCAGTTTATTAAAGAATATTATAAGGATATAGGTGAACAGCCAGATGAAGAGACCCATGCAGGGAGGTCTGGGAGGGTCCTGAGCACTGTAGCTTCTGTCCCTTTGAAGTTGGATGTATCACCCTCCTGGTACATGGGTATGTTCACCGAACTGAAAGCTCTTCGAAGCCCATACTGTAGGGGTTTTTATGGAGGTTTTATGAGGTAGGCATGTTCTATCATTAACTCCATTTTCAGCCCTTCTCTCTTCTCAAGAGAATGGTGGGGAGGGTCAGGGCTGAAAATTCCAGGCTTTTAATCATGGCTCGGTCTTTCTGGTAACCAGGTCTCATTCAGGAAGCCTACACAGTGTCAGTTCACCAGAGCAAAAGATACTCTTAGCATCCAGGAAACTGAAAGGCTTTCAGGAGCCCCGTGATGGGAACCAGGGTTAGAAACCTAATATTACAGCAAAAGATGATCCAGTGCTCTGATCACTTAGGAAATAACAAGGGTTTTAGAGGCTCAGTGCCAGGAACCAGGAACAAAGACCAATATATATTTGCTGTTACCTCCCATTATCTTTTTACAGTGGGGAGTAAATATTGAGTACTTTGAACATTGCCTGACTATGTCCATTACTATTGCCACAATAATGCTACGTAACAGAATCTCTGCAGAGTATAATGACAGATGTTTATGTTTTCTGACAAATGTTCTGGTTTTATTTTTTAAAGATTTTTATTTATTTTTTTAAGAGAGAGAGAGAGCACACATTCAGGGGGAGCAGCAGGCAGAGGGAGAAGCCTGATGTGGGACTCCATCCCAGGACTCTGGGATCATGACCTGAGCTGAAGGCAGACTCTTACCCAACTGAACCACGCAGACATCCCAAATGTTTTTTGTTGGACAGTTTTTCTGGTCGTGACTGGGCTCATTCTGCACCTACAGTCAGCCGTGGGATGTGTAGGCAGTTCTGCTGATCTTTGCTTAGCTGCCTTGTATATTTGGAAATCTAGGATGGCAAAAACTGGGGCCGCTTGGCTCTCTTTTACATTCTCTTGCATTCTCCAGGAGACTAACTCAGACCTGTTCTCATGGTCCTGGTTCCAGGTGAAGTGTATATAGCCCTCCTGAAGCTTAGGCCACATTCTACTGGCCAAAGCAACTCCCAAGGCCAGTCCAGGTTTAAGTAATGGGTAGATTGATGTTGCATCTTGATGGGAGGAACAGCAAATTCAACTTGTAAGAAGTCGTAGATACATGTAGGGGTGAGACAGAGGTCATTTTAGTAGTCTACCACATAGGCACATAAAAGCTCAATAAATATTAGCTATTATTTTCATGTTACTGAACTACCTAGTTGTATTTAGGAGGTTTTCAAATTCTCAAATTCAGATCATTATTTTTTTTTTTTAAGATTGTATTTTTTTAAGATAGGCAGAGCAAGGGAGAGCACATCAGATGGGAGAAGGGAAGGGGAAAGCAAACTTTGCTGAGCAGAGAGCCTGATGTGTGACTGGATTGCAAGGACCCTGGGATCATGACCTGAGCTAAAGGCAGACACTTAACCAACCGAGTCACCCAGGCACCCCTCAGATTATTAATTTGTAATAGCCCTTCATAAATATTGCAGGTCTTTTTGCCTTTGAATTTTGGGATGGATTGTTACTGCATTTTTGCCCTATAAAAGTTTAAAGTTGTTATGTAACCAAGTATATCAGTCTTTTCCTTTATGACTTTTGGCTTTGATTGCATGCTTAGAAAGTGAGTTCCTACTCCGAGACTATAATTTTTTAAATCACCTACCTTTTCTTCTTGTACTTTTTAAAAAAGATTTTATTTATTTATTTGACACAAAGAGAGGGATCACAAGTAGGCAGAGAGGCAGGCGGTGGGGTGGGGATGCAGTCTCCCCACTGAGCAGAGAGCCTGATGCAGGGCTCAATCCCAGGACCCTGAGATCATGACCTGAGCCAAGGCAGAGGCTTAACCCACTGAGCCACCCACGTGCCTCTCTTCTTGTACTTTTATATTTCATTTTGCATATTTGAAGCCTTTACCTATCATGAAGTGACGTTCCCAATTATTAAGTGAAACAAAAAGGAAATCGGTGTAAACTACAGGAAGTATGGAAAACACCAGCTTACAAAACAGAGGTTTTTGATTTACCACAGTGTGCTTTGGAAGATCCTGTCCCATTCCACTTACTGTGAGATTATCTATATCTCCTGCTTGGCATCCAAAAAGATACCCTCTTGTTTCCCAGCCACACATAGCTGGAATTTGATATCTAATCTTATTTGTGATCAAGATCCAAGAAGACGGGCACTTGGGTGGCTCAGTGGGTTAAGCCTCTGCTTTTGGCTCAGGTCATGATCCCAGGGTTCTGGGATCATGCCCTGCATCAGGCTCTCTGCTCAGCAGGGAGCCTGCTTCTTCTTCTCTCTCTGTCTGCCTCTCTGCCTACTTGTGATCTTTATTTGTAAAATAAATAAATAAAATCTTTTAAAATATATATATATAACAGATTTCTTTATGTTGATTTTGTATCCTTTGACTTTGCTGATTTCATTTATCAGTTCTAGCAGTTTCTTGGTGGAGTCTTTTGGGTTTTCCTGCCCCACATGTTAACAATAGTTACAGTGACTGAAATAATCACAGCTTTCTGGTATAGCCTGCTTTCTACAATGCATAACATTCATATAATAGGGGCCACATTTTTAGATCTTTTCATTCTAACACTGCAGTTTATACATATACAGTTTATAGATATATACAGCTCCCTGATTTCCGTTCTCAGGAATTCTTCTATGCCAGGCTACAACATAAAGACAAATTACTTATTTGAAAGAGAAATAGATGAATGATATTAGATTCCAAATGCCAGTTATGTAGTTCCTTTTAGAAGCTTTATATTCAGGCCCCTTCTTCATTTTAGGAATATTTATTGAGTACCTAATATGTTATTATTTAATCTTAATCTCACTTTATACTAAACCAGATTTACAAATCTTATAAATCCGTTCTTTTGCCATTGTTCTCTGTCTCAATGAATGTTACCATTTACTGACGTCAAAAGTCTAGATGCTGTCCCCAGCCTTTTTTCTCTGTCCCGATTTTTCCCATCAATTACCAGGTTTAAAGGCTTTCTCTTTTCTCTATTTGCAGTGCCACCACTATAATCCAAATCCTCATGTTGAATCACAGCCTCAGTTTTTACTTCCTACTAATATACTTTCTTTATAAGAACAGAGACCTTTATACAATCCAAATGCGTCCTGTTACACTCCAGTTTAAAATTCTTTGGTTCAGACGGTCCTGGGTGGTTCAGTCATTGAGTGTCAGACTCTTGGTTTCTGCTCAGGTCGTGACCTCAGGGTGGTGAGATCCAGCCCTGCATCAGCCTCTGTGCTCAGCGGGGAGTCTTGCTTAAGATTCTCTCTCTCTCCCTCTACCCCTCCCCTATCTCTCTCTCTCTCTCAAATAAATCTTTGAAAAATAAAACAAAAATCTTCAGTTCACCATTAACCTTAGGATAAAATCAAAACACTGTGATTGGTTTATAAGTCCCTGTACTGTCTGACCACTAAATAGTGGTCCCAGCTTTTCCTCTCTTTCAGTAAACTCAGTGTTTCAGCCAGAGAGTTCCTATCTTTATCTCTTCATGTTAAATTAACAAATGGTGATCCCTTATTTGAAACATTCTTCTCTTTCCCTACCTTTCCCAACCTGGCTAATACTTGTCATTTGTTTTAAAAGTTATTATGAAATACTATACATGAAAGTTAGATATCTATAATTTTTAGAAAATGAAAAAAGAGTGTCTGTATATCTAAAAGGGTATTTCTAGTACCTTTGAAGTCTTTAATGTGCCCCTCTCTGACTGTATCTCTTCTCCTTATTCCAGAGATAACCACTGATCTGTATTTATGTCTGTTGTCCTGTTTGTTTTGTTTATAATGTCATTAACAAAAGTATATGTTTTCCTTAACAATTATGGTTTGGTTTCACATGATGAAACTAGTTTTACATGGCTGTGGTTCGTTTTTGTTGCTGTAAGTCCTTTCACTGGGTGACCATTCCAAAAGTTATTATCTGTTTTCTTGTGGATGAGTGTTTTGGTTGTTCCCAGTTATTTGCTATTATAAACAATATTGTTATGAATATTCTTATATTTTCTCCTGATACATATGTGCAAGGGTATAGGCCTAAGAGGAAAATTGCTAGTTTTTTTTTATACATTCTCTGCTTTATCAAATGATACCAATTTTTTTCCAGAGTGGTAATAATAAGTTATTTCCTCTCTCTGTATAGTGTTCATGAGTAACCACTGATCCTCCATCCTCAGCAACTCTGGGCATTGTCATTCTTTTGCCAATCAAGTGGTTGTAAAATGGTGTCTCTTGGATTTTGTACACATTGCCATGTTACTGATGAGTTTGAGTGTATTTTCATGTTTATTTGCCATTTGTATTTTATGCCTATGTCGTCTTTTGTCTGTTTTCCTATTGGGTTATTTTTTATTTCATATTGGATCTGAGCAGTATTTATATACATACAGATATATTTTACTTGACTTCACTCATTAAACAGACTTATAGGGGCACCTTGGTAGGTCAGTTGGTGTTCGACTCTTAGTTTCAGCTCAGGTCATGATCTCAGGGTTGTAGAATTGAGCCCTGCATAGAACTCCACTCTGAAGGCAGAGTCTGCTCAGAAGTCTCTCTCTCCCTCTTCCCCTGCCCCTCTCCATGCTTGTATTATCTCTCCCTCTAAATAAACAAATAAAATATTTTAAAAATATATTTATATTATATCTGAGCTATATACTGAGCTAAGCTGAGAATACAGCTGTGGATGAGAAAGAACCTGTCCCTTGGAGCTAGAGAGTATAATGCTAAGTGAAATGAGTCAGTCAGAGAAAGACAAATACCATATGATTTCACTCATATGTGGAATTTAAGAAACAAAGGAATCATGGGGGGAAAAAAGAGCCAGTCTAAAAAATGGACCCTTAATTTGAAATAACAAACTGATGGTTACCAGAGGGGAGGTGGGGGAGCAAACGGGTGAAATAGGTGAAGGGGATTAACAGTGGACTTATCCTGATGAGTACTGAGTAATATATTAAAATGTTGAATCACTATATTATATACCTGAAACTAATGCATAACACTGTATGTTAATTATACTGGAATTAAAATTTCAAACTTAATACAAAAGCTAGAAGAAACTAGCCCTGCTCACATGGGTTCATGCCCTCTGTTGAAGGAGTCAGAGAGTAATGAAACAAATCTCTAAAGTAGTTAGATTGTGGGGCACCTGGATGACTCAGTTGGTTAAACAACCAACTCTTGGTTTGAGCTCAGGTCATGATCTCATGTAGGATTGAGCCCCAGGGCAGGCTCCACGCTCAGTGAGGGGTCTGCTTGAAGATTCTCTCCCTGTCCCACTTCCCCTGCTCACATGGGTACGATCTCTCTGTCTCTGTAAAATAAAATCTTTTTAAAAAAATACTTAGATTGTAAGAGGTGCTGTTAATATCAGCTTGCTTTATACTTCCTCAGAATGAACTTACCTGATTCCTGCTAAATTTGGTCCCTTTGAATGCTGTAAGTACTTCCATAGCACACACATTAGTAGTAGTGTTTGCCTTTCTCACTAGTTGACCCGTTTTCCGAGATCAGGAGCCTATTTTGTTGTTGTTTATTTCTGTATTTCCGGCACTTAGTCTGGTGTTATTCACATGGTAAGTGCTTAATATCTGTTGAATGAATGAATGGATGGATGGATAGATGGGAGAAAAGTTGTTATCAGTGATAATAACTGAAAATTCAGCATTCCGTGGTAACGCCTGAGAAGTATAGGCACCTGGATTTGGCATTTTGATATTGACAATGACAGGTAAAATGCAGTAGAAAGTAACTATTTCAAACCCTATATGAAATAAATAGCTCATTGCACATTTTTTAATCCAAAAATACAGCTGCTAGGGGAAAGTACTATGTATAAAGTATTAATTTAGGCCTAGTTGAGTAATAAAAAAAAATTACAGAGTAGAGTAATACACAATAGGAAGCTCACTTAGCCAACAAATACAGAGGAATTTTTAGTATATACTAGGTCAGTATGAGGTAGAAGAGAAGCCATATAACATGATGGAAACATGATGTTGGTCATATTCCCTTGTTATCGCTGGGGGCGATAACTAGGTGTCCTACAGACCCACTTGATGGATCTGAAGAGCAATAGTCTAATGTAATGAATATTCTGGGAGCAAGACTTATTCTAAATATGTCAACTTGGATACTGAAGAAATGGAAGGAGGTGCCCCTGTGAAGTACTGGGTCAGAGCAACCAAGCCAACAAAGAACAGAGGGTAGACTTCTCATGACTGAGCCTGGGTCTTCCGAGAGGTCAGAAGCCTCAGGACTCGTGTGACTTGGGAGTTACTTCAGTCTGGTGAAATGTGGCACTGAGCAGAACATAATCTTTGTCTGGACATATGCAGTATAGTACTTACTGGTCAGACCAAGAAGCTAATGACATGCAGTCTGATCTACCTAGTGGAAGAAGTACCAGGAGAACCCAAAGAAGATAGAACACATCTTGTACCTGCTGTTAGATTTAGACCCTTGCTACAAGTAATATACTACTATACTTTAGTAACTGCGCAGAGGTACCTGAGAAGAAGTAAAAAAAAAAAAAACATGAAAAACTTTCCTGGCATGGGCTAAAAGGACCAAGGTTTACTTTTTGTAAAGATATATAACAGCTCATCAGAAGTGTTCCTAATGACATTGAAAAATTACAAAATCACAGGAATGATGGGTAGTAGAATGTGGCTGATTGAAACCTATATATAATGTCTAATCTGTATTCACTCATGCTGCATAGATTAACTGAGTACAGTTATTATATGTCATGGACTACTAAATGCCACAAAAACAGACGTGTAAAGCAAGACACCTAAGTTGGTGTTATTTGCTTCTTAAAATTTTTTTGTGGTCTTTACCAGAATTAATTTGTGATTGCTTACCTAAATAATACACATTAAGATTAATAAAAGGAAAACAAAAAAAAATCTAAAGGAACATTAGGGTTAGCCTAGTTGATTTAACTGGGTCCAGTTAACTATAAGTTTTCTGACAGGGCAAAGGGAGATTATATTGTTAGGTATCAGAAACAGTTTTTCCTGGTAGTGTTTGTGAGATAAATTTATTATGTGGATTCCTTGTATAAAAGAAATTAAATAAATCCAGTGAATGATAATCTCAATATTTATACAGTGAGTGCAGAAGTAGACATTTAAAGGCTGTATATGGGGACGCCTGGGTGGCTCAGTTGGTTAAGCAGCTGCCTTCGGCTCAGGTCATGATCCCAGTGTCCTGGGATCGAGTCCCACATTGGGCTCCTTGCTCCGCAGGGAGCCTGCTTCTCCCTCTGACTCTGCCTGCCACTCTGCCCGTGCTCGCTCTTGCTCTCTCTCTCTCTCTCTCTCTCTGACAAATAAATAAATAAAATCTTTAAAAAAAAAAAATAAAGGGGGCGCCTGGGTGGCTCAGTGGGTTAAGCCGCTGCCTTCGGCTCAGGTCATGATCTCAGGATCCTGGGATCGAGTCCCGCATTGGGCTCTCTGCTCAGCAGGGAGCCTGCTTCCCTCTCTCTCTCTCTGCCTGCCTCTCCGTCTACTTGTGATTTCTCTCTGTCAAATAAATAAATAAAATCTTAAAAAAAAAAAAATAAAGGCTGTATATGATTCTGTTTCTTTTCTTTTTTTAAGAGAGGAAGAGCGAGACAGACTTGGGGAGGAGCACAGGGAGAATCTTAAGCAGGCTCCATGCTGAGTGCCAAACTGGATACCGGTCTTGATCTTGGAACCCTGAGACCATGACCTGAGCCGAAATCCAGGGTCAGACACTTAACCCACTGAGCCACCCAGACAGCCCTTATTTTGACCTTTTTAGTTTTTTAAGATTTTATTTATTTATGTGACAAGAGAGTCACAGCAAGGAGGGAACACAAGTAGGGGGAGTGTGGGAGAGGTTGAAGCAGGCTTCCTGCTTAGCAGAAAGCCTGATGGGGGCTTGATCCCAGGACCCTGGAATCATGACCTGAGCTGAAGGCAGACACTTAACAACTGAGCCACTCAGGTGCCCCTCTTTGGATCTTTCTTAAAAGGCTAAGGCAAAAGAGTCTAGTAGTGGTGATAAGACACATGCATATATGTGAAACTATGTACATGATAAGGTGTGTACAGAAATAATTAGAATACAAGGTAGAAGGTGATAAGTACCAGGGAGAGTAATAGAGAAATTGATATGGGAGTTGGAGGGGGGGAAGATTAGTTCCAAGATAAAAGGGAGGGACAAGGTCATGACTGATCCTTGAAGGTGGTAGGATTTGGACATGTGAAGATCAGAGGAGGGTGTTCTCTTACCCTCAGATTATGTATCAGAATTTAGAAATAGCCACATGAAGTTAAATGTCTAAGACAAACATGCTAAAAACTAATGAAAGGACTGCAAGAAAGACAATGTGCTACACCTTAAATATATATAATATTATGTATGAATTAGTCTCAACAAAACTGGAAAAAAACAAATCTCAGTATATGGAGATTACACCAGGAAGGAAGGGAAGAAGGGAGGGTGGGAGAAAGAGAGGAAAAGAAAAGAAAAGGGAAGGGAATGTGCAATCTCGATGGCTTCAAAAGTATATGTGGTTTCACATGCCTGCATAATCTCACAAAACCTCGGTTTCTTCAACCCTATATTAGAGATAGTAGTAACTACCTGATGTAATTTTTGTAAGGATTACAGGAATTAATGTACATGAGAACACCTCGCACAATACTTTATATGACCTGGCTACATAGTGACTTATAATTTCTTCCCTTCCATTCAAGGTAGAAAAAGGTAGACCTAAGGATTTGGATAATAGGAACCGACCATATGGGGCACCTGGGTGGCTCAGCAGGTTAAGCCTCTGTCTTCAGCTCAGGTCATGATCTCAGGGTCCTGGGATCGAGCCCCATATCTGTCTCTGTGCTCAGGGGGAAGCCTGCTTCTCTCTCTCTCTGCCTGCCTCTGATCTCTGTAAAATAAATAAATAAAATCTTTATTAAAAAAAAAAAAAAAAGAACCAACTATATGTGGTTGTTGAAAGTCACAAATGCTTTCTCCGTGACTGGTAGAGGCTACAGATGACCCACTGTTAAAGTGGGTAACTCTAAGTAAAGGTGAAAAATCAAAAGTTCCAGAGGAATGCATCTCCCTAGAACACCATTCTAATAAGGAGATTCTTAATGATATTAAACATGAAGTCTTGTATTTAAACAAATAACAGAGTAGGATAACATAAAAGCAGCATATAGGAAAATACTAAGAACCTTTTGTTGTTTCCAAATTCAACATGAATTCAATTCATATAGCTGCCAAAGAATAAGAGAGAAAAAAGTCACTTAACAGATGACACATTAAGTCTTGGGTGTCAGTTGCCAAATCCAGTGCTTACCTTCCAGTCCTGACTTGCCTTAGTCCTTATGTAACATTTACAATGTTGGCCACACAGTCTTGACTCCCAGAGATGCACATTCCTCATTTTTTCTACTATGAGTGTTCCTCGGATTTTTTCAAGCTTCTTTTTCCTGGCCCCTGCCCCTCAAATGCTAGTTTTTTTCAAGTTTCTCTCCTCAGTGTCTACTGTAAAGTTCTTAGTTTCTGTCTTCTTTCCTTGAGCCTACATAGATGCTGAAGTCTCTTCTATACCTGCCATCCTGTCTGAAACCTTCCTCCAGTCCAGCTAGTTTGCAGTTTATTCCCTTCCCTACTTTTCCACACTAACCCCACTGTTCTTATCTGTGTGTTCTCTGGGATGTCCCAGTCCATTCTAAGATTAGAACATCCGAAGACATCTCTGCGTCTCTCACCAAGAGCCCTGTCCTAGTGATCAGGTTCATTTATCCAGTTGTCGAATTACCGTGCTTCCATACCCTGCCATATCTTCCAGACACTCATAAAGCAGACTGTCTGAAATTTACCTAGTGCTATTTCCCCAGCCTGGTCTTGCTGTCACAGTTTCTATTTGCAATGGTAAGTTCACTGTGTTTCATCGGTAATACTATCCACCCTCTCATCCAAAGTACAAACTATAGAATCCTGTCCTTCACAAAGTCCTGCCAGTCTTACCTTTTGAATATTTCTTGATTTCATTGTTGTCTCTCCCACTCCTGTTCCCACTTTTAATTCTCATTGTTCTTCTGGAATAGTAAAGACTCTCAACTGGTCTCCTTTACCTCCTAAAATTGGCCTCTTCCCACTCCTCACCATCCTAGCCCCGCCTCGGCCCCCAGCTATCTGTGGAAGGAAAAAAAAAAAAAAAAACCCTGCCTGGCTGAATGATAGATCTAACCTTCTCACTGGAGTATTCCATTGCCTCCAAAATGGAGTTCAGTCTCTAGTCTGGCATGACATTAAAAACAAAACAAAAACAGTCTTGTCTGTTCAACCTCTCCAGCTTCATTTCTCTCATTTCCGTTTCTAACTTCTGAGTTGGCTGTGATTCTAAGAATACACTATTCAGTGATTTAAAATGGGCCTCTGTTAGTCTTTCCACTCCACTTTCATGCCTGCTTTTAGGCTTCACATATTCTGTTCCATCCTTTCCTAGGTAATTCTTATTCATATCCCTTCTCCAGGAAGCTTTCTCTGACTCCCTAGTTTGGGTTGAGTATTGGTCCTCTATCCATCTGTGACATCTTGATTAAACACTGTAATTGCATTTACAATACTATGTTGGTCTGGTACAAATAAGTGATCAACAAGTATTTGCTAATTTTTTTTTTTTTAAGATTTTAAGTAATCTCTACATCCAATGTGGGGCTTGAACTCATGACCCAAAATCAAAAGTTACACCCTCCACCAACTGAGTCAGCCAGGTGCCCCAGGGTTTGCTAAATTTTAATGTGTTTCTCTGCCATAATAGCCAGTAAGTTCCTCGAAGCCTTATTCATCTTTTATCTTTACCAAGTAGCTCTGTGTTCACTTCCTTCTGTGCTCCACGTGACTATTACATATCTCTACTCGGATAGCTCACTAGTGTTACAAACTGCCTATTTCTAAAATCAAATGCATATAAAGCTCCTTTTTTCTCTAGTCCTCCCACCCTTCCCCTATAAAAGAAAAAGAAACCGTCTAATCTGCTCCTCCTCCTGAATCCTCTAGCTCTCGCTCATGTCTATGCAAAACAGAAATACGGTCATGGATGCCCCTTCTCCGTCCATCTTCACTTTACCAAATCTTGATGGGGCTTCACTAGAAAGCAGACCCATTCTGGATGACTTCCAGTTCTGAAATTCTATTATTTATCGGTAATCAGTGGCCTGGCTTATACAAAAAATATATAGCATTTTTAGGTTGAAAGATGTAGCTTAGTAAGTGATTGAGCTTTTAGATTCTGGAATAAAATCGCCTGGTTCACATCCCGCATTTGCCACTTTCTTAGCTATGTGACTCTGGGGTTAGTAATTTAATATTTGTCTACATTTGTTTCTTCATCTATAGAGTGAGGATTAAGTGAGATAATGCAGAGAAAACACTTACCATACTGCATAGACATAATAAGCACTTCACAAGTAAGTAAAATGACCTTGTATTATATTCAAGTAGGTGCTTTCCTTTGCTTTCAGTGTGGTTTCAAAATCTAAAGGAGCTAAGATTGGTAATTACTCATCTTTCATGTTTGTTAGGAAAATTTTTTTAAACCTACCTTTTATCTTTTAGTGGTGAGGAAACTCTTCTCTGCTTTAAAGAGTAGCCTTTTGGTATGTAGGCTGTAATAGAATTTGAAATCATTTTTATCGTTGTAAAATTTGTGTAAGGATGATCATGTCTGATGGAAATACAAGACGTCATCATTATTTTCCTTTCTCCTCTAGTCTCTTGACTTTTTTATTTCTCACAGAAGTACAGACATTTGGCTTCTAGGGGGTGCTAAACCACACCACCAGCAGAACTGGGACATTGCCTGTGTCAACCTAGAGCCACAAAGGCCATGCTTTCTGATTATGTCTGTGCCTGTCTCAACAAGGACAGGACAGACTAAAGACAGGATAGACTAAAGGCACTGCTGAACTGTGGGCAACCTCAAGAGAATGGCAGACGTGACTGAGTGCTTGGTAACAGATGACAGTATTGGACAGCTTGGCCTCTGGAGGAAGATTGCCTGGGTTACTGGCCATTTCTAGCATTATGACCTTAAGTAAGTTATCTAACCTCTCTGTTAAATAGCCTTAGTTTTATCATCTCTAAAAATGGAGGTAATCTGTGTTAGGGTGTTTTGGGAAGGATTAAATGAGTTAGTATATGAAAAGCACTTAGAATAGTGCCTGCTGTATAAATATTTGCCATTGTTATTATTATTGACAGTGCTGGTTGTGGTGATTGACAGCAGCCAAGAAGCAGCTAGAGGCTTCCTTTAACTAGATGAAGTAGCATGCCAGCCAAAGTTGTTGGCCTGTTCTAGGTACACTAGAAAGCCATATACCTTAAAGCTTCTCTAACAGTCCATTTACAAGGTAACCTTCACTATATCCGCAAAGAAATGAAATGCCGAAGCACAAGCCCATAGTCAGCTACCCAGGACTTCACTGGCCTTCATTCATAATTAAAGGATTTGGACTGGCTGGTTTCTAAGGCCCCTTCCAACTGTGAATATGTGAATCTTCATTCACTGGTTAAATACATTTATTCTTGTGCTCTTGTTTTCCTTTGAGGTTTGCTTGATTTAGTATCCCTTTTCTTTTTATTTATTTATTTTTAAGATTTTATTTTTAAGCAATCTCTACACCCAACCTGGGGCTTGATCTTAAAATCCTGAGATCAGGAGTTGCATGCTCTACCAACTGAGCCCCCCAGGTGCCCTTAGTGTTCCTTTTAATATGCTTGTCAGCATGAGTTCATATATTGAGTTCATGTTAATGTTACATTCATCTGTTTCTCAGACCATGTCTTGAATTTGCAGTAATAGCTAGAGCTAGGCACATGAAAAGTCCTTCGTTTTTTTATTATGATGTAAATTTGCAATCATAAATCAAAGTAGATGCAACTCCCTCACCAAGATTCAAAATTGTCAGCTCATGGCCAATCTGTTTCATATACTTCCTCCTCCAGTTATTTTGAAACATATTCCCAGCATGATAATTGCTTTAATCATAAGTATTTCAGCATACAGCTCTAAGAGATAAACTCTTTTTCAAAGATACATAATCTACAATAATTGTTAGATGATAATAGATATATAAGCTACGTATCGTCATCACATATAATAACAATAAACACCTATTTGTGGCTGAACCAGTCTTTAGAAAGAAAAGCAGACTAGCTGTTAGCCTAGCCTAGCATGAGGGTTTAGCCATGATCATTCATTCAACAAAATATCCATGTGAGATGACCCAAAAAAAAAAAAGAGCCTAAGTATTAACTAATGTTCCAAGGACTCTCTCCTGAGTCATTTAGTAAGGATTTCAATTCTGAAAAGTACACCCCAAACACCAATTAAATATGCCAGAAGCAATTTATTCATCCTCCTAGAGAAAAATAAAAGTGGAATGTCTTTTTTGAATTGTGGTTTTCCATGAGTGTGGGTAGGCCATTTATTAATGAATTATTAAGGAAGTCTGAATTTCATTTGTGAGGCAGCACTTGATTTCAGATGCTCTGATTCTCAGGTGGCTTTTAAGCCAGTTGAAGGATTTAAGAAGAACAGTCTTTCCATGTTCATTTATAGTTATTTCTTTAAAACCTGTAAATATTAAACCACTTGTCCTATATACAACATTAGGAGAAAAACAGACTAATGTCTGATTCTTATTTTTCAGAACCTGAGATTTTTCTGTTTCCTTCCTTATAACTTTGTAATCAAGCATCTCTGTAAGTTCTGTTTGCCGAGAGTAGAAATAATACAGGTATATCTAGTGTCCCATAGTTCTTCCTATGACCTTAAGCAATTTCTTTTTAACATTTTTCATTTTTATTCCTATCTCTTAGAAAAGATGACTTTGAAGAGTCCCTTCACATGTATTTACAGTGAAATTTGGGAAAAAGAACTCATTTCCATGACATTCTAAAATCTAAAGAAAATTTCCTTTTTTTTTTTTTAAGTGGATAACTAACTTTTTTTTAAAAAGACTACTTATTTTAGAGAGAGACAGCACAAGGGGCAGCGGGGGGATAGGGAGGGGCAGAGGAAGAGAAAGAGAATCTTAAGCAAGCTCCCAGCCCAGCGTGGAGCCCAACTCCAGGCTCGGTCTCATGACCGGGCACCCAAGCACCCCAGATGACTAATGTTTTAAGATAGAGTTCACCAAACTGGATCATCATTCATTCCTAGGAGAGACTTGTGTAATACAATTCATTCTACTTTTTAAAAGCCTTACTGATAATAGGAAGTTGTACACAACTGAAGTTGTATGTGGCACTGGCTCTAAAATAGCCTGTTTTCATTATGTCAGACCAAAACTGGACCTTTATAGCTGCACCGGTCTTTTTAGTCATCAGATTTTTGTTGATATTTAAAAATGAACTTCTGTCTTTTAAACTGTTCCAGGTTTATAGGGAAGTTGCCAAGATAGTACAGAGAGTTCCCATAAATCCCTTCCTTACCCAGTTTCCCCAAATGTGAACATCTTACATTACCATGGAACCAGCACTGGTTCTTTAGTACAACTATGGAACCAGTATATGTATATTACTATTAATTAAATTCTGTACTTTATTAAGATCTCACTTATTTTTCCCTAATGTCCGTTTCAGGGGATCACATTATATTTAATCAGCATGTTCCCTTAGACTCCTCTAGGCTGTGAGAATCATTCAGTCTTTGTTTTTCATGGAATTGACAGTTCTGAATAGTACCAATAGGGATTCTATGGAATATCACTCAATTTGTATTTATCTCTCAGTTACACTAAGGTTATAGGTTTGGGAGAAGAAGGTAGTAGAGGTGTTTGCCCTTTTTATCATGTCATGTTTAGGGGTACATGATGTCTATGTGGCATCACTGATGATGTTAGTCTTGGTCAGTTGGCTGAGGTAGTGTTTGCCAAGTTTTTGTACTATAAAGTTGCTTTTCCCCACTTCTCCACGCCCTTCCTCTTTGGGAGCAAGTCAGTTAAATGCAGCCCATACTCAAGGCAGAAGAGACGTTAATCTTCACCTTCTTGAGTGTTGGAGTACCTATATTAAATATTTGGAATTTACCTATATAGAATCTTGGTTTTTTTCCTTCCTTGGTTCCTTCCTTCCTTCCTTCCTTCTTTCTCTTTTTCATTCATGTATGTCAGTATGAAGTCATGGATTTTATACTTTGGGAGAACCAGTCATACTTTGACTCTCCCTCCCCTTAAAGGAGCCACAAGTGGTGTGTACAACTCTCAGCCATGTTTTTTTTTTGTTTTGTTTTTTTGTTTTTTTCATTATTTATTTTCAGCATAACAGTATCATTATTTTTTCACCACACCCAGTGCTCCATGCAATCTGTGCCCTCTATAATACCCACCACCTGGTACCCCGACCTCTCACCCCCCTGCCACTTCAAACCCTTCATATTGTTTTTCAGAGTCCCTAGTCTCTCATGATTCACCTCCCCTTCCAATTTACCCCAACCCCCTTCTCTCTAATTCCCCATGTCCTCCATGCTTTTTGTTATGCTCCACAAATAAGTGAAACCATATGATAATTGCCTCTCTCTGCTTGACTTATTTCACTCAGCATAATCTCTTCCGGTCCCGTCCATGTTGCTACAAAAGTTGGGTATTCGTCCTTTCTGATGGATCAACCATGTTTTTTTAAAACTTTAAATTTTGAGGGGTACCTGGCTGGTCCAGTAGATTAAGCATCTGCCTTCCGCTCAGGTCATGATTCCAGGGTCCTGGGATCAAGCCCCGCATCAGGCTCCCTGCTCAGAGGGGAGGCTGCTTCTCTTTCTCTTCCTTGCTTGTGCTCTCTCTTGCTATCTCTGTTACTGTCTCTGGGTTTCTCTTGCAAATAAAGAAATACAATCTTAAAATAAACTTTACATTTTGAGATAGAGATTTCCACGCAGTTAGGAGAAATAACACAGAATGGCCCCATATTCACTTCATATGGTTTTCCCCAGTTGCAGTAAGGAATTGATGCAGTCCACCAACCTTATTTACATTTCGCCAGTTTTATATCCACTCATTTCTATGTATTTGTGTATTTTCACATGTATGAATTTCTGTGACTATTAGTTATCAAACTTAAGTGCTACTTCTGTGAGTACAAAAAAGGGACTGTACAATGAAAAAAATAGATACAGCTTTTGGCTTTATCGGACATAGGCTACTCAAAATAAAGGCCACTGGAATGTCTCTATGTTTATGGTGGTTCTGCTCTGTATTCAAAGTGTTTGTGGCTCAGGTAATGGTATACATTTTTGTGAATGGGCTCTTTATGGGGAGCGTATTGTGTTACTTTTGCAAGAGCAGTTTGAAAGTTCATTGCTTTTTTAAAGGTTTCCTAAAGCTGCTAAACATTTTCTGTATAATCTAAGAAATTACTTTCCCATACCAGCAGGTGGAAGCAAGAGCAGTCTTATTGTGGACTTCACTTTCTGAGTCTACTGGCATATTCTGTAGATAATCTGTCCATGACTCAAAGTATCTTTATGATATATCCCTTACTTAATTACTTTTCTTCTTTGCTTTATTACCTTATTTGTTTCGTGTCTTGGGCTGAACTTAATAGTCATTCTAGGGCAAACTTAGATTTTTCATTACTTTTCTAGCTCATTGACTCAGCAGTTAACAACGTGTATACTTTGCACTAAGGTATTACTCCACATTTGCTAAGAAACACAGAGGTGACTAAGACATGGAGTGTGTTCTTAAAGAGCTTCGATTATAGTAGAATTAGAAGGAAAATGTCTTCATTCTTCCCCTGACCTAGGATAAATAGATCAGTGTGCCTTTCTAGTGTTTGATCAGCAAATCGATGGCTGGTATTCAATCTTCATACCGATTTCAGTGCATTCAACAAACATCTACTGAGTATCAGGCACTTTATAAAGACTTAACTTATAAATTTGTGCTTTTTTCCTTACAGATTAAAAAAAGGCCAAAGCAGTGCTCACTTCAGCAGCACATATTCTAAAATTGGAATGATACAGAGAAGATTAGCATGGCCCCTGCACAAGGATGGCACACAAATTCATGAAGCATTCCATATTTGTAGATGAAACCAAAGAGGGAAACAAACCATAAGAGATTCTTGATCTCAGGAAACAAACTGAGGATTGCTGGAGGGGAGGGGGGAATGGGAAGGATGGGGTGGCGGGGCAGTGGACAAGGAGGGTGTGTGCTATGGTGAGTGCTGGGAATTCTGGTGAATCACAGATCTGTACTCCTGAAACAAATAATACATCATATGTTAATTAAAAAGAAAAGACCAAAGTAGTCTTTAGCTATATCATTTATATTTTAGCTTTTTAATACAGATTGCATAGAGTAAGTATCCAGTTGACATATAGACCCTGAACTTAAGGAATTTAGAAATTAGAAGTAGCCAGTTTTAGTAACATTTCCTGGAATACACTTGGAAGACCTTCCACAAATGCTAATGGAAATAAAATGGAAGTATGATAACTCTTGATCAATTCTGCTAGCTATTTAGCAATAGCTAATAAGAATAATAATAAAATTTTGAAAGTAAAATTAAAATTTTTATTTTTCAAAAAGATTTTATTTATTTATTTGATACTGAGAGAGGGAACACAGCAGGAGGAGTGGGAAAGAGAGAAGCAGACTTCCTGGGGAGCAGGGAGTCTGATACGGGGCTCCATCCCAGGACCCTGGGATCATGACCTGAGCAAAAGGCAGATGCTTAATGACTGAGCCAACCAGGCATCCCTAAAATAAAAATTTTATACAAAGGATATAAAAGAAAGAAGAGTGTGTGTATGTGTTTGTCTTTCTGTATGTGGAGAGTGAGGAATACAGAACTATCCCATGGCAGATTTGCTTGCTCTGTCCTCTAAATGCCCCATCACTCTAGTCATATAAAATTTGCTGCCTTGTATTCTCTTTGTCCCTTCCTCACAAGTCTGTAAGCTCCTGCAGGGCAATAACTATGTCTTATCTATGTGGCTTCTTGGGATGATTAAATAAGGAAAGTCATGTAAACTCTTGATATAATGCCAGCACAGTAGCAGGCTCTTAATAAAGAGCGGGGGTCATGATGATACTTAACAGTCATATGTGTGGCAAGTTTCTAGCATAGGAACCTAGATGATTAGTAAACTGGGAGTGGGAATTCACGAGATCAGATTTCAAACATGTTGCATTTGAGATGTCTTCGGGTCTGAGTTCTAGCTAAATATCTGGATGGAGCCATGTGATACACCAACTTTTTTCAGTGGGTACGGGAAGAGAAGCCAGCAAAGGAGACTGAGAAGAAATGATCAGAAAAGTGGGAGAATGACTAAGAAAGAGTAAAAGTAAGTTTTGCCAGGGAACTTTTAGTGAAATAACGTAGACAAATTAGTGATAAGGAAGTAGAGGCAGTAAGTGGAAAATTTGTAGGATGCAAAAATTGAAGACCATAAGTTGGAAGACACATCTTTCTTTAAAACTAAGAGAAAAATCACATGAATGGGTAAAGGTTCAAGAGATTATTACACTTAATTGCATTCCCTGTAAACTCAGTAATCAACCTAGAAGGATCTTTCTGGACATAAGTTGTGGTAAGGAACATCAAAAGTAATAATTTCGGCCAAGAATCTGAATCTCTGTTTGGTAAAGGTGACTTATTCGAAGGCTATACCTTAGTAAAGTATTCCAATACTATACCTTAATAAAAGTAAAAGATGACTTATTCCAAGGCATGTAATTCTATAATACTCTATTCATGGAACATTTCTATCCTAAGTCAAATTTAAAAGGCCTTTAAATGGGGGTACCTGGGTGGCTCAGTCTTTAAGCATCTGCCTTCAGCTCTGGTCGTGGTCCAAGGGTTCTGGATCCCTGCTCTGCGACGAGCCTGCTTCTCTGTCTGCCCCTCCCCCCACTCATTCTATCTCTCTCTTTCTCCCTCCTTCTCTCCTCTCCTCCCTCCCTCTTGCTGTCTCAAAATAAGGTCTTTAAAAAAATTAAATGTCCTTAAATGAAAAAGCTGTTGCCTAGACCACTAGTAACTCGAATACCAGATGCTTACCTTTTGAAGAGAGCTCTAAGTAGGGGCACCTGGGTGGCTCAGAGGGTTAAGCCTCTGCCTTCAGCTCAGGTCATGATCTCAGGGTCCTGGGATCGAGTCCCATGTCGGGCTCTTGCTAGCAGAGAGCCTGCTTCCTCCTCTCTTTCTCTGCCTGCCTCTCTACCTGCTTGTGATCTCTGTCTGTCAAATAAATAGATAAAATCTTTAAAAAAAAAAGAGAGAGAGAGCTCTAAGTACCCAAACTGGAGGACTCAGTAATGACTGATTACTAATCCTGAATCTGTTCCTGTGCAAGAGTTGATTTAGAAGAAAAATTATTAGCAACATTCAGGATGCTGGAATCCAGTAGGTGCTGTTTTTTCCAGTCTGTACCATCTTCTCTGATTGCAGATCAGAGCTTTATCTAATGCTCTACAGAAGCTAAATACGCTGAAATAGAATGACTTGTATATTGGACATGTAGCTAATAGAAGAAAAGTATTAAATAACCTTAAGTGGAATTTTTGGGGTAAGCCTGTCACTATTGAAATATACATGTACCTCAAACTGTGTTAGGGTCAGGGTTTCCATGTATCATGAAAACCCAGTCTCTGCTCAAGGTCTGTTGGACACACAACCAAGTCAATAGGTGATTACTCTTCAGTCTGATAAGTGCTTTGGTCACTGGACATGTAATATCGGTTAACTGAGGAATAATTCCTAAAACAGCTGAAGGTAGTCAAAAAAGGCTTAATTTGAGTTAAGATTGAAAATCGAATTCTGGGAGCATTGCAGTCCCCAGTAGCTGCTTAGGGATAAACATTAGTTTTGAGGTCAGTACTAGGACTGTTTGCCAGGTGTTTTAAAGAATTGGGGCAAGTTTTAGGAAATGCTGTGTCACCACTTTAGAGAAGGGATGAGGACATGGATAAAATATAAATTTGGGAGAATAGAAGTTAAGAGGCTTTGCAGGAATGATCTTTGCTCTAGTCCTGACTCTAAGAAAACACATCTCCCTGCGTGGATATTTATTTGTGATGTTGAAGGAAGATAGTGTTGCTGCAGTGAGTTAGCCACATCAGTCCCATTTCCTTTCAGGTATACAGTGAGCACCTACTGTGTGCTCAGCAGTGTGCCTTGTGTTAGAGTTGGGGATTTTGACAAAAGACATGGTTATTGTGCTTGGGAAAGCCCTAGTGTAATTCAGAGTATGAGTCAAGCCAATTGAACAGGTGGGTGATAGTAATTTAAATGCCTAAAATGAATGGCATAAGTAAAAAGTGATAGAATCTCAGATTTGGATGAATAGGAATGGTCAAAGAAGCCCTGATGGCAGGAAATGGAAATTAAACTATGCTTCAAAAGAATATGAATTCAGTAAGTCACAGCATTTCTGAAAGTAGTTCCATAAAATGTTTTGCAAAACTTTTAAGACAGTAATTAACTAAGAATAATTGTAGCTTGTTCATATTTCTAGATGAAATTCTGCAACCTGGTCATCTCTTTCAAAATCTATGTCACTTGGTTTTTTTGGTTTGTTTGTTTGTTTCCTAAACCTTATTTGTTTGTGGGACACAGGACCCAGGAGCAGTAACAAATGCCCCTTCCTTTATAGTATTCCATTATAGTATAGTATTATAGTATTCTGTATTATTTCTTAGTCAAAAATTTTAGAGTTCTGTGTTGAAAAGTGCTTTAAAGAGAGAAGAGACAATGAAGAAGGTATGGGTGGTACAGGACTAATAGAGCCTGGAAGTTTATAGAAAGAAAAGCAAACAAACTAATGTTTAATTATATAGTAGAAATCTCAGCTTTAATCTAGAGTCTCATTTTCAAATAATTGCATGTAATAACTCCTGTAGAGAAGACAGCATCATGCTGTGTTGCCTGCTTTCAACTTTGGTACTTCGCAGTTGCAAAAAGTTACCAGAAAAATCCTCACGAGATTCTCAAGGGTACAATCACATTTGATAGAGTGATTGCAGGTGCACTGGTTTCCCGCACAGGTGCAGCTCTGCAGGGCTGCAGAGCCACTGAAGGGGAAGAAAAGACAAAGGTACCAGCATCTGAAGGGTTGAATGAGCTTGAAATCATAACAAAGGGGAATAGGGATATTCAACAAAATGATGATGGAAGAGGAAAAGCGGAGACAATACAGGTAGAAAAATTTTCAATAGATCACACAATGTTTTAGTTAGAAGTCGGAGGGAATCCTTTTGTCTCCTTTTCTTTGGTAACAAGAATTATGAATCCTAAATGAAATTAAAACAGAATCCTAGACGGTTTTTTAATTTTATTTATTTATTTTATTTTTTATAAACATGTATTTTTATCCCCAGGGGTACAGGTCTGTGAATCACCAGGTTTACACACTTCACAGCACTCACCAAAGCACATACCCTCCCCAATGTCCATAACCCCACCCCCCTTTCTCCCAACCCCCCTCCCCCCATACGGTCTCTAACTTCTGTTGCTTTCTTTTTATCCCTTCTGTATTCGGGGAATATTATCACTTCAAGGAAGGGGTATGTTTTCATTAATTCCAAAAGAAACTGTACAAGGGTAATTATGGGTCTGTCTTTTCAGCCAGGGTAGAGGTGCTCATATCTTTGCTAATTTCACTGAGTTAAAATCATTATGCTGTGATCACACATTCAACCTTTAGACAAATATTGGGAAATAAAGGAAAACTAGTAGAGGTTCATCTTATCAGTAAATGTTTGAAGTTATTTTCCCTTAAAGGTGTGTAACAATAATGAAAATTAGTAATAATTGGTTTTTACTTGAAAGAGTTGAGAAAAGACCAGGGTGGTCAAGGTGCAGAAGTGCTATGTTTCAGTCATCACTTGCTGGTCATTACATCAGCAATCCCAGGGCTAGCCTCTTCACTTATACTAGAACTTCCTTGGAAAGCCAGTCATTTGTGGTCATGGCTGACTCCTCCTTGAGCCTCAGTTCTGTCTTGCCATAGGGGGATTATGGAAATAATTATTTTGGACACTTTTAGCCAACTCCACACATTGAACTTTGCATACCTATTATTCTTAGCCATCACCAAGCATTTAAGACCCCCCAGTCATCCATCATTTCTTGTTGTGACCTTCATACTTTTGTGTGTGTATGCTCATTCTTTTATCAGTTAGGATCCTCTATGAAGTAAATAACATAAAACTGCCTTCAAACTGGCATAAACATAACTGGAAAGTAGCTGTAGGTCAGGTTTCAGAAGTAATTGACCATAGGGGTTCTGGGATATCAGTAAATATTTGCTTTCCTTCCCTTAGTCTTCTGTTCACAGTGTTTGTTTCATCATAAGTCAGGTTCTACTCTTTGTTATAAGGTGGATGTCAGCTGCTATCAAGGACATAAGCTTGCTCAATTATATACATTAGGAATAGGAGTTCTGTGGGTAGAGACAACCACCTTCACAGATCATGGACTGGGGCAGGGGGGCTTATTGATTCATGGGTGCTGTGAAACAAATGTATATCTACTTAGTTAGAGGGAAGCAGTAAATGGCTGGACAACCCACACCTATCTAGCTATCTGTTCTACTCCTAGACTTCTCTCTTGCAATTTCTGGAACCCTTGTCCCATGATAAACTCCTCCACTTTCTTTATACTCTCTGGATTGTCTTTTCTTCTATTAACCTTTCCTGGAATCCACTCAAGCCTGGGGAAAATATTTTCTCTATCTCCCTCTTTCTTCTACACCCCATATACCACAATGGAAGGAGGAAAGACCACATCTTCTTTGTTCCCCAGCTGCTGCCTTGCCCCCAGTTATGCTCCCAGACCAGCACTTCTTCACCATTAAATAAAAACCCCTTCGAGGCTCACAGTCTGCTTTTCTCATTCTATGCCCTGTTCGTGATATCCTCCACCAACTACCTGGTTTGTCTTCTCCAGTCTTTGAAGACTTTGGTTTTTGGCTCAGTCTTCCTTTCTACTACCAACTCAGCTACCAAGCTTTAGCTAACTCCAATGTCCACATAGATGATTAAAAAATATATATATTTTATTTATTTATTTGACAGAGAGACCACAAGCAGGGGGAGCAGGAGAGAGAGAGGGAGAAGCAGGCTCTCCAATGAGCAGGGAGTGTGACGTGGGGCTCAGTCCCAGGACCCGGAGATGACCTGAGCTAAAAGCAGACGCTTAACCAACTGAGCCACCCAGGCACCCCTCACGTAAACAATTTGTCCATCCTAGATTGCTGGTCATTTGCACCCTTTCACCTCATTTATATCAACTGTTCACTTCGGGGTAAATGTCCTGGATCTTGTCAGATTGCTTCACCTTTGAATTCTTAAATTCAAACCCATACTTCTTTACTATAACCTAAGTATTCCTACTTTACCTGTTTTATTTTAATGAGACTTTAGTCTCTGTTCTCTAAAATACATTCAGCTCTAGAGAATTGCTTAGATGTACTCTCCAGTTCTTAACGTTCTTCCTCCCTCTCAGTCGTAGGATTCTGACTTCCACCACTAGCATCCTGCTGACACTGCTCTTCCCAGAGCCATCAGGGACATTCCTGCTGCTAAATTTAACAGACTCTTTCAACTCTCTTGAAATATATACATTTGGCCCTATTGCACGCCCTCCCTTTTTCTATGCTTGCTTTTCACGACTTTCTAAATCCATTCTGGCTTGGTTTTCCTTCTACCTCAATGCTTAAACTAGAGTTAAGGCTCAGTTGTCCTGTTCTTATTCTGCAGACTCCCTTGGGCCAGTTCAACCAGCCCTGTGGCTCCAATTACCACATAATATTAATGAATTCCACTTACATGTGCTATAGCCACTTCAGACTTGGCATGTCCAAAATTGGATTTCTCTTTTTACCCACAAAAAGCCACTTTCTTCTAAATTTCCTCTTTTAGTGATGGTACCACCATCATCCATCCATCCAGTTACAAGACAGAATCTTGGACAGCATCATTGACTCTCTCACTCCCCACCTCTAAACCAAAGACCACGTCATATTGATTCAACTTCCTAAATATCTACTAAGTCACTCCAGTTCCCCCTGTTTCCGAGTTCAGGATACTATAACATTATGCCCGATTTACTGTAATAGCTTTCCTCTAGTATGATCTCTCTTTTCCAAACCTTTCAACTCACTATAATTTGGGTGATTTCTCTAGAATGTGTATCTTACTTCATCTCTTAGCTGATTAAAACCCTTTGTTGGCTTTCTCACTGCCCTCAGAATAAAGCTGAAATTTTTAGTGATTCCCAAGACTTTTCATTCTCTAGTCCCTACTGACCTTATCAGACCTCTCTCCTTACAGCTTTTGGCATTTGGATAATTTCTGGATATCATCCAGATCTTGGCTTGCTCCTTGTACCCTCTGGAAAATCTTCCTAGAAAAGTTCCTTCTGTGGTATTTCACAGTTCCCTCTGCTTATTCCTGTCATAGTGCGCATCTCAGTACAATATAATAGTTTATCACTTCATCTCTTCACTGTTTTTTGTTTGTTTGTTTGTTTTAGAATTTATTTATTTGACAGAGAGAGAGAAGGGAGGAGAGAAAGCACAAGTGGGGGGGGGGCAGCAGAGAGAGAGGGAAGCAGGCTCCCTGCTGAGCAGAGAGCCCAATACGGGACTCAGTCCCAGGATCCTGAGACCATGACCTGAGCCGATGGCAGAGGCTTAACCCACTGAGCCACCCAGGCGTCCCTCTCACTGTTTTATAATAGTGGAGTCCTACTCAGTTTGCCTGCTTCTCTTTCATACCTGCCACAATGACCAGAAAGTATATGGTCATAAGTATCTGTTAAAGAACGACCTTAATAAGTCACTTAGCCTGTCCAAGCCTCAGCTGCATCATCTATTAAAAGGGAATAATGTGCTGCCTACCACATAAGGTTGTTTTGGGGTCTCGTAATATAATAAGAGTAAGTTTAGCATAGTAGTTAAGAGTGTAGATTCTGGATCTCTACTATCTGGTTTTTTATCCTAGCTCCCACCATATAACCAGCTGTGTGACCTTGGACAAGTTACTTAATTTTTTTGTGTTATAGTTTCCTCTTTGGTAAAATGAGAATAACCACAGGATCTGCCTTATAGTTTTGTTGTGAGGACTGAGTGAATAAATGGAAAGTCTTTAGTACAGTGCCTAAACACACAACAAATGTTAGCTATTAATTATAATTTTATTCACAAGCTCTAAAATTATATCACATGGTATGTATTACATATATACACACATGGCATTAATTATTAGTTTGAGAGTTTTAAGGAGGTGAAGGATTGGTATCATACACTTCATCTCTTTTTATCTTTTAGAATAACATCATAGCAACCAGAGTTATTTCCCAAGTCTTAAATTAAAATTGCCATAGTTGATGTACATGAAATCTTTGTAAAAAGAAAATTTTTACATTGGTGTTCATTGTAAAAAGAGCATTTTGAAAATGTTTCCTTTCTGAATCCCAAAGTATTTTTTGAGTCTGTTACATTGTAGGTAGATGTTAGCACAGAAAAATATTTAAAACATTTAGTTCTTTTTAATTTTTATTTTTTTGAAGATTTTTATTTTTGTAAGTAATCTCTACACCCAACATGGGGCCTTCTCTTAGAACCCCAAGATGAAGAGTCATTAGCCAGCCAGGCACCCAGCACAGGGAAAACATTTAAATCAAAACGATTACTGGTTTAATTTATAAAGGACAATATTATTGAATTGACATCTAACTTTATTTCTCAACATGAGTTAATTACATAACCAATTCAGTGTTTGGTAATCACTAATTCCATTAAATCTGCATTCAGGGAGGGGAAAAAAATGCAAAAGCATTTAGTTTTGTGCTTCTGTGTTCACCTGAAAGAGATTTGCTGAATTTTAATAAAAAGTTCTTTTTAGGGGTGTCTGGGTGGCTCAGTCGTTAAGCGTCTGCCTTTGGCTCAGGTCACGATCCCAAGGTCCTGGGATCAAGCCCTGCATCAGGCTCCCTGCTTAGCGGGGAGCGTGCTTCTCCCTCTCCCACTCCCCCTGCTTGTGTTCCCTCTCTTGCTCTCTCTCTCTCTCTCTCAGAGTATTTATTTATTTATTTAGATTTTAATTAATTTAATATGGGGCGCCTGGGTGCCTCAGTGGGTTAAAGCCTCTGCCTTGGCTCAGGTCATGATCTCAGGGTCCTGGGATTGAGTCTGGCTTCAGGCTCTCTGCTCAGTGGGAAGCCTGCTTCCTCCTCGCTTCTCTTTGCCTGCCTCTCTGCCTGCTTGTGATCTCTCTGTGTCAAATAAATAAATAAATAAATATTACTTATTTATTATTTATTATTTTTAAAATAAAATATTCAAAAATAAAATAAATAAAGTTCTTTTTATTTTGATTAGATAATAAACATTTGTATATTGACTTTGGACCAACAAATGCTTAATTTTTATTCTTTTTCTGATTCTTTTAGAGTTGGTGGTTCCAGGATTTTACTCAGAATGACTTTAGGAAGAGAAGTGATGTCTCCCCTTCAGGCAATGTCTTCCTATACTGTGGCTGGCAGAAATGTTTTAAGATGGGATCTTTCACCAGAGCAAATTAAAACAAGAACCGAGGAGCTCATTGTGCAGACCAAACAAGTGTACGATGCTATTGGCATGCTTGACGTTGAGGAAGTAACTTATGAGAATTGTTTGCAAGCACTGGCAGATGTAGAAGTAAAGTATATAGGTGAGTAGGACGCAGAAACATCTTGATATTTCGTTTTGTAGGCATCATAAACCATTTTATGCATTCGCTTTGGGCAGTCAATCCATTTTCCAATTTTACAAGACATTGGTTTTTCCATAATCATTAATTAATTGCCTAGAATTCAGTTAAATAAGATTAAAAATTTTTATTATGTTAGCATTGGTACTCCAAAATGTACCTTCTTGCTACAGCTGCTTTCTAGAGAGTATTTTAACATAATGCATCGAAACTCTTAAGAAGTTCATATCCTCGCCCTGCAATTCTGCATCCAGGCATTTAATCTAAGGAAATAATCAGATACAGGAAAATTGTGTATACATTTATATTTAAACAGGCACTCTGTCATAGCAAAAGCTTGGAAACAAGCCCTGGGTGCCAACCAATAGAAAGGCCAAGTAATAATACATTCAGCCTCTGCAACACTGTATAGCCATTAAAATCATGTTGAGGAACAGTATTTAATAACATTTTTTTAAAAATCACACAGAGAAGAAAACCAGAAGAAAATACAAATTTTAATAATTGCTGATTTCTTGAGTGTTGGGTTTTCAGTTGATTTTTAAAAATTTATTCTTTTCTGCCTTTCTCAGTTTTCTATTTTCTCTATTTCCCACACTTAAAATATATTATCTTTGTAATATAAGTATTAGACCTTTTGAGTTAAAAGGAAGATTCATGTCCGTTGTCTCTAAGGGTTAGGTATACACTGGAGTATAATCATGGCTAAGCAGCCTTGGCTGTGTATCCAGGATTTGTAGGAACATAGGTTATCTGTAGAATTGGATATCATAAAGATTTGTATGTATTCTGGAATTTGGTAGGTTGTCCAAAATCCTGCACAGCCCTAGTGCTGTAGTCATCTCTTTACCCACATCAGCTCCTCAACACCAAGAGTTCCCTACCTTATGTCCTACCATAATAGGGACTCTCTTACCTCTTGTGTTTCATTTTCTGCCTCTTAACCACCACCTGCTTCATTCTGATTAATGGCCACTAAATCTGGCTAAAAGTCTTGAGTTAAAACTCCTGAATAAAAAAGATCTGGTTGGTCTCAATAGTCAAAGTCAGAGGGATGGAATTGGTCCCCGTTTGGCAGTTTTCCCAGAAGGCAGCTTCATGTGTTTCTCCCTTCCTGTATGTGGTTTGTCCTTCATTCAGAGCCTCAGTTCTTCTGTCATGTATGGCCAAAATGGTATGCCAGCCTGGTGACTTATACATTAAACAAATACAGAAAAAAGTGGGGAAAAACAAAATCTTTTAAAAAATGACTTAAATTCTCCTTCTTCCCCAATAATATATCTTTTAAATATACTTTAAGTTTTCTGATATTCTTGCTGTCCCATACGCTCATCTTTGTGAGTTAATTATAAAAATTTCTGAGTTTAGGAGTAGCTTTTTATTTTTTATTTATTTTTTTTTTAATTTTTTAAGATCTTATTTATTTATTTGACAGAGAGAGAAACGACAAGTAGGCAGAGAGGAAGGCAAAGAGATTGGGAGAGGCTGCCCAATGCAGGGCTCGATTTTAGGACCCTGAGATCATGACCTGAGCCGAAGGCAGAGGCTTAACCCACTGAGCCACCCAGGTACCCCTAGGAGTAGCTTTTTAAAGGCTAACTTTCTCTTATTAGTATACATACTGTTCTCAGAGTTCGATCTGCCTTCTGCAATAGCTGTCAAAACCTCATTCATCTAGTGTCAGGTACTATTTATAGTTTGGCAGTGAGAGCATAAGTCTGCTTCAGGTCTTTGTGGTAAAGTAAGGAAGGAAATGGTTTTTAGTGTTATTGTTTGTTTAAGAATATGTTTCCAATTTTAGGCTCCTGCATTTTGTTCTGGTCATTTTAGTTCTGGAGAAATTTCATTTTTTTTCATAATTTTTTCTTGAGCTAATTTTAAAAAGTAAACAAACTGTAACTATATAGTTAACTATCAAACAAGTGCTGTGTGTATGAAATTTTAGTTCTATTCCATTCTTTTTTAAATCAAGGGACATAAAAGTACATATTTTATATGAAATCCTTAAAGAATAATTATTTAAATCCAATCAAGAAATGTGCAGAGGACATGAACAGACATTTCTGCAAAGAAGACATCCAGATGGCCCACAGACACATGAAAAAGTCCTCCACATCACTTGGCATCAGGGAAATACAAATCAGAACCACAATGAGATACCACCTCACACCAGTCAGAATGGCTAAAATTAACAAGTCAGGAAATGACAGATGCTGGCAAGGATGCAGAGAAAGGGGAACCCTCCTACACTGCTGGTGGGAATGCAAGCTGGTGCAACCACTCTAGAAAACAGCATGGAGGTTCCTCAAAAAGTTGAAAATAGAGCTACCCTATGACCCAGCAATTGCACTACTGGGTATTTACCGTAAAGATACAAATGTGGTGATCCAAAGGGGCACGTGCACCCGAATGTTTATAGCAGCAATGTCCACAATAGCCAAACTATGGAAAGAACCTAGATGTCCATCAACAGATGAATGGATAAAGAAGATGTGGTATATATATACAATGGAATACTGTGCAGCCATCAAAAGAAATGAAATCTTGCCACTTGGGTCGATGTGGATGGAACTAGAGGGTATTATGCTTAGCAAAATAAGTCAGTCAGAGAAAGACTATTATCTTATGATGTCCCTTATACGAGGAAGTCAGAAGCAACATGAGGGGTTTGGGGGGTAGGAAAAGAATAAATGAAACAAGATGGCATCGGGAGGGAGACAAACCATAAGAGACTCTTAATCTCATAAAACAAACTGAGGGTTGCTGGAGAGAGTGGGGTATGAAGAGGGTGGTTGGGTTATGAACAGTTGAGGATGGTATGTGCTATGGTGAGTGCTGTGAAGTATGTAAACCTGGTGAGTCACAGACCTGTACCCCTGGGGCTAATAATACATTATATGTTAATAAAAAAATAAATTTAAAAAAAGAATAATTATTTAACTTGATTTTTTAAACCATACCTTATTAATTTATTCAGATATTTGAGGAACTTTATACAGCTTTATTTGTAGCAATGTTTTAAGAAGACTGACATAAGTGTCAGTCATTTTAGGTAGCTCATTTAACTGGACAATTTCTTGGTATGTCCTGCTCTCTACCATATATCACATGTGGAAGTTTTACCTCTTTAGAATACCTTCAAAGCACTAAATATAATGAACATGTATTCACTGTCACAGGATAGCTACAACCATCCCTACAAACCATACTCATTTTTTTCCTATACTATGTGTTATTTCACTGACATCAGATTTCTGCCCAATTAAAGTTAAAATACAAATATATGAAAAACCCAAGAAACAATTTTAATATGTGAAAATTAGAGCAGACTGCATTACCACCATCATGTAACAGGAATAGCCCCAATAATGAGCTGCTTACCGGATATGTCCCCTGAGATTTCTGGGACTCTTCTGTAACAGTGTGGAACTTTTTATGCTTGTATGAATGTTTGCATTTGGGGGAGGGGTTTTGATTAGGTTCTCTAAGGAATTTGTTTGTAGTAAAGGTTAAGAATTTGTATTCCAAACAAACCCCTACCCACTAAATTCACCTGCCTTTTTCTAAAACATCCTCTGTATCTTCCAGTCCCAGCGCTTGTAGTCTCTGCTTCTCAAATCCTCTCCTGAGGTCTTCCTCTTGCCCTGCCCATCCTAAGGTCCAGCCGTCCCCATAAGGCATTACATAGTGCTCCAGTTCTTAGTATTGCTGTGGTTGAGTTACTATCCCATCCATTGACAAGTAAGCTGCTCTATTCTGTATTGTTCTTTATCTTTTCATGTACTGTTCCGTACTCCCACATCCCAGACTATAAACTGCATCACTATGAGAACTATGTCTTTATCCTCCTGCATTTCCTGGTAACAAAGTATACCCTAAACATACTTTGGTAAGTACTCAGTGTACACCCTTATTGTTCCTAATAATGCCACTGCCATAGCCAATCCTGCATTAGATGCTGTTTCTTGATAGCCTTAGGAACCTTTATAGAAAGTATGAAATGAAAAACTTAAGTTAGGATGATCATTCATCTAGGTAGGAGGTATTTTTCTTAGAACTGATCTGATGAGTCCTTATGGTATTTTCCTGTATTGACAGTGGAACGAACCATGCTAGACTTTCCCCAGCATGTTTCCTCTGACAAAGAAGTACGGGCAGCGAGTACAGAAGCAGACAAAAGACTTTCTCGTTTTGATATTGAGATGAGCATGAGAGAAGATATATTCCTGAGAATTGTGCATTTACAGGTAAATGACATTATAAATCCCTTTAAGGATTTGTTTGTTTGTTTGTTTGTTTGTTTGAAACGAGAGAGAGCATGCATGTGCACACAAATGGGGTGGTCGGGGCAGAGAGGGAGAGAGGATCTCAAGCAGATGCCCTGCTGAGTTCAGAGCCCTTCATGGGGCTTGATCTTACGATCCTGAGATCATGACCTGAGCTAAAATCAAGTGTCAAATGCTTAACCGACTGAGCCACCGAGGCACCCTAATGTTATCAATCCCTTTAAAAGGAAACGAAATCTACATAAAAGAGCAAAAATCTTTGATCAACAATAAAAAGTATTTGGAAATTACTAGATTTTATTTCTGATTTTTATGATAGTGGGCATAGCGTAGTGTTATATATTGGGGAGTTTTTAGTGTTCTATATTGTTATACCACAGTTTTATGTTGAGTTGTCAATTATATTCACTTAACACTGAAGACCAAGTATAAAAAAGTGTGCATCTATAAATCTAAGGATTTTTAACCATCATGAACGTAATGGTTCAATGTGAAAACCTCTTAAAAGTTTCAAAATATTTCAGGGTTTATGTTAGTACAGGTCATCTGCAAGCAAATGGACTTGTGAGTCGTTTATCTGCAAATATTATGTGGTTTTGTCCATGAGAGATGACATAACTGGATGTTTCATGCCCGTCATTGCTGTCTGTCATCCTTACATTTTTCAGGACTCACGGAAATGATGGATAATGAATGTTTTATTTAGGTGGGTCTGTCTTGAATGTTTTTGATCTTTTCATTACCAGTTTTGATTTGCTTCCTCGAGTTTCACTATGTCTTTGCTTTGAATTTTTATTTTCATGACACCCAGCAGTGTGTTTGGAAAACAACCATTGTTTTACAATCCTAGACATTTTTGTTTAATTTTGCATGTCTTTATACAAAAATCTCAAAAAATTTGTTTTTAGCAAATTATAACAACAGTTGAAATTAAAAAGCAGTTTTATTTTAGATGTTTCATTTGTAACTTACTAAAGAATATGTAATCAAGACTTTATTTAGACATGTAAAATGTACATGCTGTCTGTCTCCTTATGTCAAACAGGCAGTTTTCTCCCTGTAATTTATATTCGTCTCCTTGGTTCATAACTGTTCATCTTTAGCACTATAAAAATAACATTATAATAACTTTATGACTGTTCCTTATTATTTACATTGTTTTATTCTTTGAGCCCAGTTATTATTCTTTGTGATTCAAATTACAATTTCCTATTTTTTTTTTAAGATTTTATTTGTTTGTCAGAAAGAGTGTGAGCACAAGCAGGAGGAGCAGCAGGCAGAGGGAGAAGCAGGCTTCCCGCTGGGCAGGGAGCCCAGGGCGGGGCTCAATCCTAGGACCCTGAAGTTGTGACCTGAGCAGAAGGCGTTAGCCAATGAGCCACTCAACCATCACTAGTCTCCTATTTTTTATTTCATACCCCCAAAATCTAATTTTCTTTCTAGCTCCATATTATATACTTATTTAGAACTTTTTCCCAGAATTTCTAACTTCCTTTGATCAACTCTGTTTTCATTCTGACCTCTAAGTTTTCCTTTGGAATTTTCTAGCCTCAAGGTATTGCCATCTTAATGTTATATGTCCTATCTAATGTTTTTCTCTGATTTTTATGAATATTATCAAAATGTGGGAGGTTTGTCACTTTAGATTTCTTTGTTACATTTTTAAATTTTGTATATATTGTGATCTGATCCCATTAAATTAGGAACAAACTTCTGCCTGTGTAATACGCTAGTGTATTATACCAACTAGACACTGAGGGTTCATATTTGTTCATTTGTTGGGACTACTTAAATTCAGGTTTGTATTGTGATAATATACAGTAGTTTCAGAGTTGTTTCCATAATTTCTCCTTTTTAAAAGAGCAATTATTACTATACATGTCAATTGTTGTGTTACCATTTTTAAAAGCTTTTACAATGTCTCTTATGGCTAGATCAGAATAATAAAAAGAATTAGTAATTTTTTCAATGCACTGGAGCTTGTTTAGTGAATTTAGTTACCTTCAAACACTTTCCTTGAAAAATTGTTGTGTTTATTTAAGCAGTGTTTTATTTTATTTTATTTTATTTTATTTTATTTTATTTTATTCTGGTATAGTTAACATACAGTGTTAAATCAGTTTCAGGTATTCAACAATTCTATATATTACTCAGTATTTAGGCAGTATTTTTTAAAATCTGAAATTATCTATGAGCTTTCTGGTAGCATTGGACATTTTAACAAATGATAAATCTCATCCCATTCGTAACTAAAAGACTAAGTTAGGGTCACCTGGGTGGCTCAGTTGCTTAAGCATCCAGCTCTTGATTTTGGCTCAGATAAAATGAAATTTTGTCCTTTCAGGGTTGTGACTTCAAGCCTTAAGTCAGGCTCCACAGTGGGCATGGAACCTGCTTAAGATTTTCTCTCTCCCTCTGCCCTGCCCCACTCCTTGTTGTGTGTCTCTGTCTCTCTCCCAAATCAGTTTTAAAAAGACCAATTAGATGTATCTAAGTATTCTGTTTCTTTTTCTTTGTTATGTTGTAAGTAAAATATGGCAATCATGATGTAATACCCAGCCTTCATTAAGCTGGGTAATAGAATCCTAAATTTATATGAAATCAGCAGTTTCAGGCGTGATCTACTAAAATGAAAGTGCTTTGAATAATACTGAGATCTCAAGATAGCACCAATGTAGGCAATAATTACAATAATAATACAATATATTATTATTAATTATTACTATTAATACAAAATGTTTTTTCGGCTTTCATGTTATTCGTTACTTAGGATCGTTGAATAGAAATATGAAATTACTTTCACAATTTTTTATGCAATATCTGTGCTCAATAAGGCTTCCAGTTGTCTATTGATATATATATCCTATTCAAAACTTACTGGCTGAAAATAGCAGCAATCATTTTATTTTCTGTCATGGATTCTGTGGATCAGGAATTGAGAAAGGAATCATTTGGGTAGTTCTGGCATGGGGTCTTGCATGGGTTGAAGGCAGTGGTGGCTGGAGCTGAAGCATGTAGAAGCCAACCAGATAGCTCTACCTGTCATGTCTGGGCATGTCCATGATGCCTCATGTGTGCTAATTTGGGCTTTTTAATGTATCAATAGTACCTATGATAAAGACTTATTATAATCAGTAAAAAAGGCAAACATCCCAAAAGGAAAATTGGCGGGGCACCTGGGTGGCTCAGTGGGTTAAGCCGCTGCCTTCGGCTCAGGTCGTGATCTCAGGGTCCTGGGATCGAGTCCCGCATCGGGCTCTCTGCTCGGCGGGGTGCCTGCTTCCCTCTCTCTCTATTTCTCTCTCTGCCTGCCTCTCCATCTACTGTCAAATAAATAAATAAAATCTTTTTAAAAATAAAAATAAAAAAAAAGGAAAATTGGCAAATGACATGAAAAGATATTTCAGAAAAAACACAAATGGCAATTTAACGTGAAAAGATGTTCAGCCTCATTAGTAATTGAGGAAGTGCAAATGAAGGTCACAATAAGATACCATTTTTACTTACCAGACTGGCAAAAATAAAGAAGTCTAACAATGGCCAGTGTCTGTGAATGTGAATCAGTGGGAATGTTTATGCACTGCTGGTAAAGGTGTAAATTAATTAAAAAATTAGGCTAGTAATTAATTTGGAGAAAAATTTAGTATTTGAAGTTGGATCTCACATTCTTCACAACTCAGCATATCCTTGCTGTCCCCCAGCTCACTGTTTACCTAGAAATACTTTTGCGTTTGTACACAGGTGAAATTGGACAAATATTCATGGCAACGTTATAATAGCAAAGTGCTGAAAAAACTCAGATTTCCACCAGAAGGAAAAGGCACCAATAAATTTTAGTATATTTACATTGTAATATTTTATAGCAGTAAATAAACTACAGCAGCATGCAACAGCAGGGCTGAATCTTAGTAACAATGAAAGAAAAAAGTTGCAGAACACTGCATCAGTGAGATATCATTTTTGGCAAGCTCAAAAAGAAACAGAACTAAACAATGGAAAAGATGTTTAGGGTAAAAGTCAGGAGAAGGATTATCTCTTGCACAGGTAAATGTAGCAGTGCTGTTACTGTTCTATTTCACAAATTAATGGGTGGGTTTAATTTGTCATTATAATGTGTATGTATGTAATTTTATTCACTTATAGATTAAAAATATTACATGCAGATTTTACAGGTTAAATTTAGCCCTAATTCTACCAAAAGGGGGGAAAAAAAAAAGATTAAGAAATTAAAACAATTCAGATTGGAGGGGTAGATGAACTATGAGAGACTATGGACTCCGAAAAACAGTCTGAGGGTTTTGAAGGGGCGGGGGGTGGTGGGAAGTTGGGTGAGCCCAGTGGTGGGTATTATGGAGGGCACGTATTGCATGGAGCACTGGGTGTGGTGCATAAACAATGAATTCTGGTACACTGAAAAGAAATTTTTAAAAATTAAAAAAATTTTTTTAAAAAAGAAAGAAATTAAAACAAGCATTTCCTCATTCCTTTAGCTACAGATCTGTCCCAAAGCCAGTCAGGGCCACAGCTCTTGGTGTTTCCCAGTCCCGACAAAGGTTTCTTAACTGTTGGCTGAGAAGCCAACAGAGGTTTCATAGACCCTCTTTCACACCATGTTGGTGAGAAAAATGTGCAGTGTCTCCATGTTAAAACAATCAAGGCATATAGTATTTTATTCCAGTGGACTGCTAACTAATAAGCACAGAAGAGGGGTTCTTTAGGGAAGTCAGAGTCTCAGTGCTGCCAGCTGACTGGAGAAATACAGGTATCTATCGTAATATTGTTTACATTTTTTTCAGAGCCCTTGGCTTTGGTCAGGCCAGTTCATCTTAGCCAATGAGTGACTTAAAGTTTTAATGTCAAAGTGTAAAAGAATAGGTCATGGGATTAAGTAAAGATTCTTTTAAGCATTGTATAGTTTCCTACTCTACCAGTTATGAGGCCTGTTCACCAGTGCCTTAAGACCATCGGGGAAAAAAAGGAAGAAGAAGAAGAAGAAAGAAAGGAAGGCAGGCAAAGGAAAAAACTAAGTCCAAAATTCAGCATAGTAATTGTAATTTTCTTAACCTACACCATTCCTTCTTGATTTTTAAACATTTAAGTCTAGTTATTGGTCATAATCAGTACTACTGAAACTTGTAGCTTTGTGAGGCTTTAAAAGCCTGGAGACCTAATAGAACACATCAACTACCTTGCCTTAGTTTCTCCATTAGCCAGACCCCACTCTTGCGCTTCCCAAGTGCTTGACTCTCTTTTCTCTCACTACCTGATGCTGCCATTATCTGCTAATATGTTTGTTTTCCTTCATATTATTTAGAGCACCTCAAGGACATTTGTCTTTATTTCTCCAGTGCGTGGCATAGGTGGGAGCCCAGTGAGTGTACGCTGAATGGACCTGAACTAGTCCCAGTTAAAATGTGTCTTCACGCAGTATGGTTGCCCACTCCCGATGTCCTCACTGGGTCTCTGGCTCACACCAAAGCAGGGACTCTTGTAGTAGTGTGTAGAATGTGTTGAGTATGTCAGGAAGCAGGCCTTTGTTTGCCCTATCCCTGACCCCAGGCAGCCACCTAAAAATGGCCTCTTCACATTAGTCAGAAATCTAAAAGAAAACATAACATTGGAAAGAACAGGAAAGAAAGGAATTACAAATATAACTCATTTAATTAAGTCAGTTATGCCCTTAGTTTTTGCAAAAGGACCTGTAGTCTACACTTTTGTTATCTTCTATTGTGTAGTGTATCCACAGTTTATGAATCCATTTTTCTAAATGATATTCAAAGAAATACACTGTCTCAACTTTCAGGGCAATTTTAACAACATCATAATTTCTACTTTGTATACACAATATAGAAGGTCCCACTGAAAATTATTTTTTATTTATCTGTTTTTCATACTGGAAATGTGAGGGTCTGGCAAAGAAAAGGACACAGTTATGGGTAGAAGGTAGGGAGGATTGGAGAGAAATTAAGAAAATTTTTACTTATTTATAATGAAATTTTGAAGAATGATAACAAACTAAGGTGTTATAATGTAGTGGTATAATATATTGGGGGAAAGACCAAAGTAAGGGGGCTCCTGGGTGGCTCAGTGGGTTAAAGCCTCTGCTTTGGCTCGGGTCATGATCCTAGGGTCCTGGGATTGAGCCCCGAATCGGGCTCTCTACTCAGCAGGGAGCCTACTTCCCTCTCTCTCCCTCTGCCTGCCTCTCTGCCTACTTGTGTTCTCTGTCAAATAAATAAAATCTTAAAAAAAAAAAAAAAAAAAAAAGACCAGAGAAAGAATTTTGCAGATTTTCTTTCTGTCCCTTTTTACTAATAAATAGCTGAGTGATCTTAGGAAGATCATTTAACTTCAGCTTTCTTGTCTGTGAAATGAGTGTACAAGGACATGTGTAAGTGTATGTATACTCATGCATTCATACTTTTATATAAAACCTCTCTGTTACCAGAAGAGGTTAGGAAGAAACTAAATTTTCTCACCCAGAGATTAAATAAAGTAAGAGCCTTTACTGTCAGATGATACGAATTTGAAAATTACCAAAGAGCACTTTAGGCGTTCCCCCACCCCTAAAGAGGAGAAGCTTCACCCAAAGAGGTCTGAGACCTGGTTTTAAATCAAGTGGATTAAATTTTTTTTTCTTATTATGTTATGTTAGTCACCATACAGTACATCATTAGTTTTTGATGTAGTGTTCCATGATTCATTGCTTGTTTTTATAAAACTCAGTGCTCCATGCAATACTTGCCCTCCTGAATACCCATCACTGGGCCAACCCATCCCTCCATCCCCCTTCCCTCTGAAACCCTCAGTTTCCCAGAGTCCATAGTCAAGGGTATATGAATGAGTAGCTGAGCTCCCCTGCTAGAACCTCGAAACAAACTCTCAAGTGGATTAAATTCTTATTCAGGAAGGAAGAGTCAACTACAGCAGAGTAGTAAAGATTTCGTTAGAAAATCCTTAAGCAGTAATTCTGATCTTGCCTGGAGATTATAAGGGAGAATATTCATATGATCAGCTCTGGGATAGGAATGTGCTTTAGAAGCACATTTTAGAAGTGCTTTACAGGAGTAAAGAGCCCTCCAGAGATTCCTGAGACCTCAGAGTCTGACTGGCAGACGGTGCCTGGTTACAGTTGAGTCAGAATTATGTTACGTGTCATTTCTGTGCTCAGTCAAATATTTCAGTGTAGATAGTGATATTTTAACTAGAACTGATTTGGGTCAGATTTTTCTCAAAACATCCTTCTGCCTGTTTATGCTTGTCTTACCTTTTTGGGGAGTCTGTCATTTTTACCTCCTCAGGACCATGAGTTTGAGTTTTCTGTACTGAGTGTGCTTAATCTGGGCTTTCTGAAGTAGCAGCCTGAGTACTCCAAGATGCAGCAAGGCCAGGCGCTCCTCTTTTGAGAGCCCTTCCTGACTGAGCAAAGCACAGAGTGAGAATTCTTCTTACCTCAGCTGCTGAGACTTGTCTTGAGCCTTTGCTCTAAGCTCACGGCCATTGTGACCAGGTGAACCCAAGAACCCAAGTACCTGGGACACTGTTCTCCAGCAGGGTGCCCAGCTTCTGCCTTGGCTCACCACCCTGCTGGGAATGCCCTCTGCTCAGGATCTCCACCTGTTTGTTTGGGTCCTTCACAGCTTACCCAGCTCTTTCCAGGCCCTTCTCTTGGGAGATATTTTTCCTCTGTCCCTGCTACACATAGCTCCCACCTAGATGCTCCCCAACCTTACAACATCCAGTATTATGCCTTCTAGAAACTCCTATTGCTGTGCCCCGCACCTCAGGATATACTTTCCGGTGCTGTCAAAACCACCCTTAAGGGAGGCCTGGGTGGCTCAGTCATTGAGTGTCTTACCTCCGGCTCAGGTCATGATCAGGATCATGATCAGGATCCCAGATCATCCTGGGATCTAGTCCCACATCGGGTTCCTTGCTTTTGGCGGGGAGCCTACTTCTCCCTCTCCAGCTCCCCTGTGCTTGTGTTCCTTCTCTCGCTTTCTCTCTCTCCCATAAATAAGTACAATCTTAAAAAAAAAACAAACAAAAAAACCCTGATCAACCCAGGTTAATCACTTGCACATGAACACTCTGACTTGAACTGTTAGCCATCCCTAAGGGAGCCAGCCCACAGCCCTGTTATCTCCCTGGCCATTATGGGTTTCTTCCTGTTGCAGGCACCTGCTGCTGGGATCCCAGTGTGCACCAGTGCCTCTTAGGGAGGGTTCCAACTCCAGTCATGCCAGCATGCTCAGAAGTTCTCCAAGGATGTAAAAGGAGGTTATTATGGAAAAAGGAGTCTAACTGTTCTCTGCCTCCACTGAGAATAAACGCAGAGGAAACAATGAGTAATGCATGCACAAAAATGCTTCAGTACTGGAACATAAAATTTTGTATCGATAGGCAAAGTGAGATACAGATTGTTGTATTAAGTAGTACCCTCAGTTAAAATACGGTTATTTGGGGGCGCCTGGGTGGCTCAGTGGGTTAAAGCCTCTGCCTTCAGCTCAGGTCATGATCTCAGGGTCTGGGGATTGAGCCCCACGTTGGGCTCTCTGCTCAGCAGGGAGCCTGCTTCCCCCTTTCTCTCTGCCTGCCTCTCTGTGTACTTGTGATCTCTCTCTGTCAAATAAATAAATAAAATCTTTTTAAAAAATATATCGTTATTTGGAGGAGGATAGGTGGCTCAGTTGGTCAAGCATCTGTCTTCAGCTCAGGTCATGATCTCAGGGTCCTGGGATTGAGCCCCCATGTAGAGCTCCCTGCTCAGTGGGGAGTCTGATTCTCCCTCTCTTTCTGTATCCCCCCCACCTACTCATGCATGCTTTCTCTCTCTCTCTCTCTTTGCCCCCCCAAGTAAATAAATAGAAGATTTTTTAAAAATAAAATATAGCTATTTACCTGCTGCAACGTAATGTGAAAAATTACAGAATCATAGCAGCAAAAGCCTTACACCAGCAATCTAAAATGAGGGCTCTAAAGCTAAACATTGCTCTTTCAAAGATGTATTTAGTTGGGAAAATATAAAGCCGAAAGGTGGGCAGCCCAGGTCTTGATGGAGAGAGAGTGCACCCAGTAGTAGGTCTCTAAGGCTTTAGAGACAGATGTCCCTCATTGGCTCTCACCCAAACTGAATCCATTACACCTGCTGAGTCTGTCCAGAGTGCAGTTCCTCCCAGGGACCATGAACTGGCCAGCCATCCAGATGTGCCATGTATATTCTGCCACCTGTTTTAAAAAAACATCTGGTGTTTTTATTACCTTACTATTGCTGGGAGAATTTTCCATTCTCCTCTAGGGCCCTCCATTCTTTTGAGTGATGTTGTTTGTATTGCTGCATACAGGTTCAAATGTTCTGTCCAGCTTTCCTCCTTTTTGTGCAGTGTTGACTCATTTTCCCCAGATACTTGCTCATATGCTGCTTGCTGTAGTCTCTTGATCTCTCTTGCCAAATGACACTAAGGCATTTTTGAAGTGTTGGAAGCCTTTGGCTGGGGTTTTATCCAGCTGTCCTTGTTTGGTATGTTGGCAAGAGAGTCCCACTCTCCATTTGTGTAGAATTTGCCCATTATTTCTATTCTTCCCTCTCAAGTGGAACCAGGTTAGCAAATGATGGGAAATTAAATCCAGATGATTTGTGATAAGGAATATGTTTTTTGAAAAAGACCATGGTCATAGAGAATGCTCAGAATGAGGTTATGCAAATGTTTCTATTATCACACTTTCAAGTGGTACAGGCACTCTTGATTCTGATGCAAGGCAAGGCAATTCTGGTTAGCTTTTTAGTTATTTAATTCTTCTCTTTTAAATAGCAGAGCTCACTAAAGCATAAAAGAATTAGGTCTTCAAAAGAACCTGCCTCGTAATCACCTATGTGCTTCATAGCCCAACAGAGATGATGAATAAATTTGCTTTGGTCTCGCAGTTTATAATTTACCGATGCATTATTGTAACAGAAATGGTTGTCACACTCTTTAATTTCAGGAAACATGTGATCTGAGTAAGATAAAACCTGAAGCCAGAAGATACTTGGAGAAGTCCATTAAAATGGGAAAAAGGAACGGGCTCCATCTTCCAGAACAAGTACAAAATGTGAGTTTATGTTTCTTTTTCTTATTGGAAAAAAAAAAGAATAAATAAAATACAACAAACAGATTGGGAAACAACATATTTATAATATAGAAAATAATGCATAATATAAATCCATTTACAGTGTATTTGGTAGTCAGTGGTTTTAAATTCTACAGCTCCTCTTCATCTCATGGTGACTTACAGACAACTGATAATTTTTTTTTTTTAATCCTCTGCAAATTATATTTGTTTCATGTGTGCTGGGCTTATTTTCCCTGCTGTAGTATACATTTTCTTATAGCTGGTTCCAGGTTTTAGTAGATGATTAGCATTGACACTCCCTTGGTCACTGGTAATAAAATTTTTATGATGGAGAGTTTTAATATAAGCAATTTGGAATAGAATATCCTATGATTGAGGGCACTTGGGTGGCTCAGTTGGTTAAGCAACTGCCTTCGGCTCAGGTCATGATCCCACCGTCCTGGGATTGGGTCCAGCATCAGGCTCCCTGCTCAGTGGGGAGCCTGTTTCTCCCTCTCCCCCTGCCTGCCTTTCTGCCTGCTTATGCTCAATCTATGTCAAATAAATAAATAAGATCTTTAAAAAAAAAAAAAAAACTGTTGACCCTTGAACAACCTGGGGGTTGAGGTGGCAACCCCCCACACATTCAAAAATCTATATAACTTCTTACTCCCCAAAAATGTAACTACTAACATCCTGCTATTGACCAGAAGCTTTACCCATAACATAGTTGATTAACATGTGTTTCATGTGTTTCATGTTTTATATATACTGTCTTCTTAAAGTAAGCCAGAAAAAAGACAATGTTGAGAAAATTACAAGGAAGAAAAAACACATTTATAGTATTGAACTTTATTGAAAAAAATCTATATATTTGCCCCAGATGGTTCAAATCTCTGTTGCTCAAGGGCTTACTACCTATGCCCTTTAAAGGAAGACAGATTAGCTACTGAAAAGTGCTTCTCAAACTTTTTTTGTCTAACGCTGATCCCGTCTTCCAGTTTCAGAAGTAAACCCAGCTCCAGAATTAAATCATTCTTCTTGAACAGGAAATGTAACCTTTGATCTGTTTCCAGGTTATTCTAACAATAGAACAGGAAACAAGTGTGAAAGACATCCAAACCAAGTGATGTCAGCACAGTAGATACAACTGAAGGTACCACTGAGATACAGGTACCTTTCTGTCATCTAAATGCCCTTTGAACACCTTGTATCCTCTTAAGCCTAGTTAGAGGAGAAATGTGTGACTAATCTCACTTACCCTACCTTTTGTCTTCCAGGTCAGGCATCATTTCCATTAGGGGCATTGTATTAATTGAAATGTATTTACAACTGACAAAACCATTGACATTGTTTAAACAATAAAATAGATTTATTTGCTTGTATAACTAGAAGATCCACCATCCAGAAGGACTTAGAAAAGGCTCCCTCGAACCTCCCTTCCTGTCGTAGTGGCCCAAGTTGGAGCATATGCCTAATCCTGAATCCCTCTTTAGTCAGGAGAATGCCATGCCTGGCTTACCTGAACCAGTCCATACTTTAGTAGGGATGAGATTACCTAACTGGTATAGAGTTACCCTAGAACTTCAGGTGTAGGTCGCACCAAAATTAAAGGACTAATGTAGAATGGGGGAGAGGTAGAAGGGAACTTGGGATGATAACCAGAGTGTCCAAAAACAGTACTGTGCAGTATGTGTTCCATCAGCAGACTCAACTTTAATGCACATCAGAATTACCAAGTCATTCTTCTACACAGTAGAACAGTAAGCAAGACATCCAGGCCAAGTGATGGTTTACAGCAAAACTCTGAGTACAGTGTCCCACCTCTCAGACTTTGTGTTTCATTTGTGGGTCTCAAGATACGCGTTTCTAACAAATTCCCGGGTAATGTTGAGGCTTCTGGTCAGGGCTGTGTTTGAAAACCGTTATGGTTAATGTGAATTTCATTATCTAGCATTTTTAGAAGAAGGGGCAGGTTAATAAAAATGTTTCATGTTTTTTCTTGTGGTTTCCTTTGATTTCTTACCTAATAGTTTTTATACAAATGTTAAGGCCCATATCAACTTAATTTACAAAGATCTATAAAACTAAGACATAACCTGTTTTCCAAAGCAACAATAGAATTGATTCTCTCTCAGTTTACTATGGCACCAAATACTGATTTCTGTATTAAAACTTTGAATGGAAAAGACTAAAATATGTTAATTATTAACAGGTAACTAGAATCATTCATTCACCCAGCAGCTATTTATTGTGTGTATATATTATGTGCCTGAGTCTGCTTTGACTATACCTCCTAAACTTATTTAGTTCTTACAAGCTTACAATTATTTTTTTTTAAGGTTTTATTTATTTATTTGAGAGAAAGAATGAGAAAGAGCATGAGAGGGAAGAAGGTCAGAGGGAGAAGCAGATGCCCCACTCAGCAGGGTGCCTGATGCAAGACTTGATCCTTGGACTCTGGGATCATGACCTGAGCCAAAGACAGTCTCTTAACCAGCTGAGCCACCCAGGTGCCCAGTTTATGACTAATTTCTAACACATCCCTGGGATTGCCTTTTTGTACATGTTGCATAAAGATCCTCATGGACACAGCGTAGAAGACTGCAGGAAACTTTTATGATACACATCTTTAAAAAACATACTTTCTGAGGGTTGGCCATAGAAGCCAATCTTCATATTAAAGTGAAACTTATTTGACTCATAGCATTAAAGTGAAGATTTCATTTTATTGCTAATATTCTATATTTGTATCTTCTGTTCAGGAAATCAAAGCCATGAAGAAAAGAATGAGTGAGCTATGTATTGACTTCAACAAAAACCTCAATGAGGATGATACCTTCCTTGTATTTTCCAAGGCTGAACTTGGTAAAATTCTGAGTTTTTCCTGGTTAAATAATATAAGTTAGGAAAAGAATGTTACCTCACAGTTTGCCAGATCAAAGTTGAAAGAAGTCTTTAAAAAATGACCCTATACCTTCTACAGAACCCATTACCACTTCTACAAAAAAGACAGCTGAGCCATGCTTAGGTTGTATGCTAATAAAAATGTGTAAACTATTTCTAGAGACATTTCAAAGGAGATTTCATAATATTTCTTGGTAACTTATGCCTTCAGTACCTTGAAATTTTTTGCCTTATAATATTGCCTACATTGTAACTTACACTAGTCTCTTCTTAACCTGTTCTGGATCTTTCTTGGCTTAGTTTTGCCTGTTCTCCATCAAAACACCATCTGCACAAGTGCACTGAAGCCTATTCACATTTTGAATTACCATCTCCTAAGCCACCTGTCCTCTAATCACCACCCCCATTCCAGGAACGTCAAATGATATTGTAAGGATTGTCATTATTTTACTTGAATTTCAATTACTCCACAGAATTCCTAGAGCTTCTTAAAGGCACTATGCCAATGCTAAATAAACTAATAATGAGTGGAAAAATTGATGTATGAAAAAAATGATTTTTTGCAGGTGCTCTTCCTGATGATTTCATTGACAGTTTAGAAAAGACAGATGATGACAAGTATAAAATTACCTTAAAATATCCACACTATTTTCCTGTCATGAAGAAATGTTGTATCCCTGAAACTAGAAGGAAGATGGAAATGGCTTTTAATACGAGGTGCAAAGAGGTACTCTGAATGTTTGTCTTTTTGTTGTTGTTGTTTTCATGGAGATTTTTAAGAAAAGGGTTTGCGTTGTTTACTAGTGTTGAAGTCAGCTCAGAGACCAACATGCCTATTTGAGTATTATGCCTCCTGATTCCTAAAGGCTGTTAGCGCTTCCCTGGCTTACTGGGAACCTTGGTGCAGACACAGCTAAGCAGTTCTAATTAAAATAGAATGGGTTAAATAAACTAAAAGTTGTATTCTTTTATGAAGTCAGCAGTCCAGGGCTGGTGGAGTACCTCCCAGTCCTCAGCAAGTGACTTCCAAGGCCATCCCAGCTATCACCGTTTCCCAGCCTGTTTGGAAGAGGGAAAGTAGAAGACAGAGACAGCACCTTTAAGAAGACCTGGAAATAACATACATCAAGTCCATTCACCTCCTATTGACTCAGATTCCATCAGCTAGACATATATCTAGCTGTAGGGGAATCTGGGAAATGGAGTCTGAGGGAATTCTGTTACCAGAAGGTAAAAAGGAATAATTAGAAACACATTCTCAGAGTCAGCTAGACCTCTCCATCACCGTTTGCCTCTCTGGCTCTCCGGATCACTGTGAGTGCCTGTGTGAACCCATTCACTATATGCCAGATTATAACCAGTTATGGCCGTGAGCCCAAAGACCATGATGTCAGGACCCCTCCCCACTTGTAGCTTCCTCATGATCTAGCAGCCTATGAAAGAGAGGGCATGTGGTCTGTTCTGTTCATCCCCAGAACACACAGCCACTGGTAGACTAGGAACACAGTAACCACACTAAAAACCCCTATAAGGACAAGGAAAGAATGGGAAACATACAGCAGGCACATACCAATTTTCAAAAACTGGCAGGAATTGTGAGGATTCCTTGCTCTGATGAAGTTCCTGGGATAGCTCATTAAAGTGATTTTGTGTTTTTTTTTTCGAGCAGAAATTTATTTAGCCATTGTACTACTGATCCCTGGTCTTGCCTGCCAAGAATTCTTTCTTATCTGTTACCCTCCACAACCGTATCCTGGGAAGCTACTAGTAAAGATTCCTGCTGATGCTGGTTTGAAGCCTGAGGATTGCTTTAGAGATCAAATAACCACAAGCTTTTGTAGGGAAAGCTCATGATGCCTTTGGTAATATATTACCTTCAAAAACTTAGTAGGTATCTTGTCTGTTTATGTCCAGATTCATGTTAAAATAATTCTACCCAAATAATTTTTTGGTCATTTGTTGTTTTTTTAAGATTTTATTTATTTATTTGACAGAGAACACAAGTAGGCAGAGAGGCAGGCAGAGAGAGAGGAGGAAGCAGGCTCCCTGCCAAGCGGAGGGCCCGATGTAGGACTCAATTCCAGGACCCTGAGATCATGACCTGAGCTGAAGGCAGAGGTTTAACCCACTGAGCCACCCAGGTGCCTGGTCAGTTGTTCTTAAACCTACTGGATCTTTTTACATTGACTCATAAATCCTGTCCATCTTGCTTTTCCTCGATTTAATAGAATCTGCTTTGGGGCCTTCTGAAACAGTGGGCTTGAAAGCAGCATTCTTTAATTTCTGCAGTTCAGTAACTCTGAGTGACAGTCTTTTCTCTTGATATTTGGAGGACAGAGCAATTGGCTCTGCCAGCCATCTCAAGTCCTAGATTGTAAGCCACAGCCAGAACCTCTTGTAGTAGAAGTCTTTTCCTTCCATCTTTGCAAACTGAATGGTCTCAGTTTAGTTCATCTCTCTCATGTAATCTTTCTAAAAGTCCAAATAGCAACAAACATGCACCAACATTAGTTCTTCCCCAGCAGTTCCCCCAGAGCAAAGTCTCAGTAGGTAATTGTTCTGCCTTCCAAGTTATGACGTGAAATCATTTTAACAAATGTTACCCATGGTATACTGAGGATTGCCAGCTTCCCAGCCAGCAATGTCTCGGTCCTCACCTTCTCTTCGTATACATCTTTCCTTTTTCTTAGAGCAGTACCTTATTCCTAGTAGCAGCCTCTGTGTGTGTAAGGGTACAGGTTAAGCAGCTACACAAAAACCAACCAAAAGCCCAGTGACTCAAATAAGATAAAAGCTGTTTCTCTTCAGAAAGGATTAGTGGTTGGCAGAGGCTGGGACCACTGGGGAATTACTGTTTGATGGTTACCAAGTTTCCGTTTGGGGTGTTGGAAAAGTTTTGGAAACAGTGGTAGTGGTTGCACAACAGTGTGAACCGAGTGCAATTAGTGCCACTGAGTTATGCACTTAAAAATGGCTAAAATGGGAGTTCTGGCAAGAGTGGGAAGGAGAGTGGACCCGAGAGAGCCCTGAGCAGCCCCACCCCCATGGCCTAGTTACCACCACACCCAGGAGGAGGCACAGCTGCCCTAGCTGGCCCAGTCCCCATCACTGTCACCAGGAGGAGCAGCAAGTTGGGGGAGGTTACCAGCCCCTGCCCACCCTCTGCTCTTCAAACACCAGGCACAGTAGCCTGGGGCCATCGCCTCCACAGTGGCCATGGGCAACAGCAAAGTCATTACAACAAAGGTTCCGGAAACAGTAAAGTAGTTCTGTTGTCAACAGGAATGAGACCAAAGAAGGTATGTTTGTATACCAGACTGTCATAAAAAATAACCCCGGGAAGTACCTGTGCAGAAGAAGGCCAGCCCGCCTGCAGGCCCCAGTTCCCACCTGACTGCACCTGACCATTGGCAGCGACCACTCCTCCAGCCCTCCCTCGCAGGGATAAGCCCTGGAGGGCGCTGACAGGCAGGGTTCAGGAGAGCAAGGCAGGCCAGGGAGATGATTCTGCAGGGGTCCTCCTTGGCAGAGACCATCTACCATCTGAAGAGGACGCTTTGAAGAAAGTAAGGAAAATTAAAATGAGAACCAATGTCAGAAGCACCTCGAGATCCCTGCCAATTTCACCTCAATGACCCATGCAGATGTCCAGAAAACCCCAAACCATGAGATTTCACAGAAGCAAAAACAGCCAATTTACAGCTGAGAGTTGGTTGGCTTACAAGCCTGACAGTGCAAGGCTAAGAAAATGTGGGCTTATCGTCACTGACATCATTTGGTTTAGTCATCCAACAGGAGGAGGTAGATAAGAAATTCCAGGAATAAAAAATGAGCAAAAGTGGCGATTCACAGACCTGTACCCCTGGGGATAAAAATACATTATATGTTTATTTAAAAAAACTTAAAAAATAAGAAATTAAAAAAAAAAAAAAAGAGCAAGAGAATGTAGCCAAAGACCTTAACTGCTTGCACTGTACCCATTAAACAGGTAACCAGAATTTCTAATCTGCGTGATCTATGCACCATGGGGTTTCTATTTTTACAAAAAAATGCCCCTTTTTGGTAATGATAAATGTATTTGGTTTGGGTTTTGTTTTGTTTTGTTTTAAGCCTGATTTTTCTCAACCCATCATGAAAGGTTTTTAATATTGTTTCATAACTGGTCAAGTTGAGATTTTTAAGGACCTCATTTTTAATTTGTAATAAAAATTTACAACTTGTGGGGCACCTGGGTGGCTCATTGCGTTAAGGCCTCTGCCTTCGGCTCAGGTCATGATCTCAGGGTCTTGGGATCGAGCCCCACATCGGGCTCTCTGCTCGGCGGGGAGTCTGCTTCCTCCTCTCTCTCTGCCTGCGACTTGATTTTTTTCCAAAAAGTTAGACGGCACACGCCTGTTAACTAAAGTCTTGAACAATTTTTTAAATGGTTAAAGTGGCATTTTTGTTGTAGTTGTTCTATATGTTTTACCACAGTTTTTGAAGAAAGGTTTATTTCTCTTGCAACTAACGGTACAGAGGTGAGTGATCCAGAGCTGGGGAAGTTAGCACTGCCGTCCACGGTATTATGGCCTCTTAAGTCAGTGTTGTCATGTGCTGGTCGCAGCTGGCAAGACAAGTATTTATACAGAGATGACTCCGGAATTTTACTCATCACCTCTTTGAGAGTCCCTTGTCCCATTGTAGATCATGTGGCCACAGATAGTTTTAAGGAAGGCTAGGGACGGTGGTCACAGTATCCTGTGTCCAGTAAAAACTCAGAAAATCCTTTTACTAAAAGAAAGAATTGTTGGGGTGGGGGGTAGGAGAGAGATTTCAAGAAAATTGACAGTCAATAGTGAGCTCTGGGAAATGGTGGAGCCTATATGAACCTGGGTAGCCTGATCTTGAACATGTGATCGTCCTTAGAAACGTGTCTATAAATATGATTTCATCCTTGAGGGGTAATTTTTCTTTGACCTCAACATTTATTAGTCTCTAGGAGATTACTTTTCCTTTCATTGTTAAAAAAATAAAGCAATATCATTGCTTGTTTTCTTAATACATACATAAAAAAAATTTTTTTGTAATGACTTGAGATAAATCTCTGCAACATCCATACATGCAAAGGGTTCCGTGGCATTAAGTACGTTCACATTGCTGTGCAAACATCACCACCATGTGTCTTCAGGGTTTTTTGTCTTTTCTAGCTGAAGCTGTACCCATTAAATGCTAACTCCCAACCTTGCTCCCCGACTCCCAACCCCTGGCATCCACTGTTTTCCTTTCTGGCTCTATGAATTTAACTCTTAGGAACTTCATGTAAGTTGGAATCATACAATATTTATACTTTTATGACTGACTTACTTAGCGTAATACCTTCAAGTTATGGTTTAGCATGTATGAAAATCTCTTTCCCTTTTAAGACTGAATAATATTACATTGTATGTCTATACCACATTTTCTTATTTCTTTTTTAAAGATTTTATTTATTTGAGAGAGAGAAAGAGAGAGTGAGCATGAGAAGGGGGAGAGTCAGAGGGAGAAGCAGACTCCCTGCCTAACAGGGAACCTGATGTGGGACTCGATCTCAGGACTCCAGGATCATCACCTGAGCCAAAGGCATTCTCTTAACCAACTGAGCCACCCAGATGCCCCTATACCACATTTTCTTTATGCATTCTTCCACTAATGGACATTTGGGCTACTTGGCTGTTATTCTCATGGTGGTGTAGTAAACACAGGTGTACAGGTATCTCTTTGAGTTCCTGTGGAACACACATCCACAAGTGGAACTGCTAGATCATATGGTAATTATGTGTTTAATTTTTTTAAGGACTTGCAATACTGTTTTCCACAGCAGCTACACTTGTTACATTTGCATCAGCAGTATACAAAATCTCCAAATTCTTCACATCCTCATTAACACTATTTTCTATTTTCTAATGTTCGTATAATAGCCGTACTAATGGGTGTGAAATTAAAGTGGCAAACTTGTGCTTATATGTATTTATAAGTACCAGAAACAAATTTAAAAGATTTGTTGTAGTCTTGTCAGTGGAATTAAATGTGGAATCCCTGTAGTCCTTAAGATTACTTTTTCACTTCAAGTTTATAATACCTACAATTTTATTAAGACTTCATAGCAATCTCCGGAGGCTTAAAAAGTCAGTGATTTCAGAAGTAAAATTAGATCATGAATTTTTTTTTTGTCTTTAATGGTGAAGTGGAATCATTTATTAGGAGGTTGAGATGGTTTAAAAATAATTGACAATTTTGCCAACCTACAGATATATGTAATAACTTCCTTTTAATGCTTTGGATCCAATTAATGATTAGTCTGTGTTTTTGTCATTGTTTATTACTAGGAAAACACCATAATTCTGCAGCAGCTACTTCCTCTGCGGGCCAAAGTAGCCAGACTGCTTGGCTATAGCACACATGCTGACTTTGTCCTTGAAATGAACACCGCGAAGAGTACAAGCCATGTAACAGCCTTTCTAGGTTGGGTCTTTTTTAAAATCAGTTGTATATTTCCATTTTTCTTCTTCTTTGACTGTTTCACTGTATTTACCTAAATGCATATGCTCTTGTTACGTATTTGTGCTTCACAGTTTGTCACAAATGTAAGATAAACATGTATTTGGCTCTTTACGGGACCTAGCAGTGTGAGAGGCAACCCCAGAGCGTGAGGTGAAGGCAATGGCCTGAGAAGCCCTCTAAAGAGAAAGAAGGGAACTTAGGGAAGATACAAAGTGACCTAATTCTGATGAGGCCTGTAAGAGAGTAGGTGAATATAGGCAGTCAAGAGGATAACTCAGATGAGAACATGCCAATTTTAAATTAAAGTAAATTAGGGAGAAAGTGAAATAGTCAAAATTAAGCACAGTATAGAAATTGTGGTATCCATCTAAGAAGTGGAATTGCTGTATCCAAATAGACTTTCTTTATAGAGGGATTAGTGATAAAACCCATGGCTGTTAAAGGCATTGAGCAATTTTTAGTAATAGTGATCACAGGTTGCATCTGATTTATTTTCCCTGGCTTTTTGAGGAGCCTCATCTCATTGAAGAATAATCATGTACATGAGATGGTTTCTCTGTTGTTATGTTTCTTGAATTACAACATTCTGGAGTCCAAGTTCTCTGAGATAAACTTGAGCTTTGTTGATGGTGAGAGGAAGTTGTGGCTTGGTTTGGCTGGTGCTGAAAAAAATGGGAGGGCAAGGAGCCATGAAATTAATTACGGGGAAGAAAACAGCAGTGCTGTCATAATAGCGCCAGCTCTCTTTCCCTCCATCCTTTCTTCCACCCTTCCTTCCCCCCAGTTATGTACACCAAGTACTATAAAGAAGAAAGACATTGGTATATGTATGAATGTGCTTGCTCCCCAAAGCAATAAATCACTGACTTTTCCCACTTCCCTCACAGATGATTTAAGCCAGAAATTAAAACCACTGGGTGAGGCAGAGCGAGAGTTTATTTTGAACTTGAAGAAAAAGGAATGTGAAGAGAGAGGTTTTGAATATGATGGGAAAATCAATGCCTGGGATCTATATTACTACATGACTCAGACAGAAGAACTCAAGTACTCCATAGATCAAGAGATCCTCAAGGAATATTTCCCAATTGAAGTGGTCACTGAAGGATTGCTGAACATCTACCAGGAGTTGCTAGGTCTTTCATTTGAGCAAGTGGCAGATGCTCATGTATGGAATAAAAGTGTGACACTTTACACCGTGAAGGATAAAGCCACAGGAGAAGTTCTGGGACAGTTCTACTTGGACCTCTATCCAAGGTACTGAGAATCATGTTGTTAGAAGGGACCCTAGGGATTGAATTCCTACCCAGATTAAGACTCTTGTCTTCCAGAGTTTTCTTGTATGGTTCTTGGAGTTCTATGGGAGTAAAGATGTGGGTTCTGAAGTCAGTGTGTCTGGCTCTGTCACTTACTAGGCAACTTAATGTTCCTATGCCTCCATTTCTTTATCTACATTATAGTTTTGATCAAACAGGAATATTAATTCTACCTTCTTCGTAGGATTGTAAGGATAAAACGGTTGGTTAATTATGTATAAAACATTAACTGGAAGACTACCCTGCATATAGAATTGCTTAATAAATGTTTGCAGCCATCATCATCATCTAGTTTGTGCACTGCACTTACTTAATTTAAAATTGGCCTCCAAAATATTTATTGTTCAGGTAATCTCTCTGCCCTTACTCTTCAGTCTCTGGCCACTTCCCTTAGTCCAGCTGAGAGGCAGCACAATACAGCAGGAATAGCAAAATCTTTGTAGTCATTCAAATTGAATTGGGATGCTTAGGTGATTTAACTTGAGACTCTGTTTCCTCGTCTGTAGTGTGGGAGTGGTGATCCCTTTACAGGATTGTTTCGTGCATTAGGCTATACATGCATATCACCCTGGCTAGGTAGTCAGTCACTGGGAGGAATCAAGAAAACATTGTTGTCTCTGAAACATGTGGTTAACTACGGGCTCTATAGGGCTCCATCAGCCGCGAAAGGATTTGGATCACTTCCTCTCTAGGCTGCTTTCTACAACAAAGCCAACCTGTTGCAATTACCAATTCATTTTACTAACTAGGCCACAGGAAATCCCAGTGACCAGTGACCGCCTACTTTAGTGACACAAACAAGTTTTTTTTTTTTTTTTAAGATTTTATTTATTTATTTGACAGAGAGAAATTACAAGTACACTGAGAGGCAGGCAGAGAGAGAGAGAGAGAGAGGAGGAAGCAGGCTCCCTGCTGAGCAGAGAGCCCGATGCGGGACTCGATCCCAGGACCCTGAGATCATGACCCGAGCCGAAGGCAGCGGCTTAACCCACTGAGCCATCCAGGCGCCCCAGTGACACAAACAAGTTTTTAACCCAAAGACTGGGTGACTTTGGGTGGCTACTGGAAAGGAGGCTGGATAACTGCCTCATCCAGACAGTGGACAGTGGAGCCTTATCCCAGTGTTTTATGGACTTACTTTCACTTTCAAAATGGTCTAAAAATAAGCCCTTGTCATGTAGATGGGTCTCTTTTTAGTAAGAGTGTTAGCATGCAGTTTTAAGCCAGAAATTCTTTCAGGGGAAATCCTTCAGCCCTGGAATCTTTTAGAACTATCCCCAGATTCTACTTCCAGGGTCACAGATAACAGTTCTTACCACCCCAACCTGCTGCCTCCCCACCAACATAGGGTCACTTTCTTTTGCACTCTGAGATCTGGCCTTTACGAGTAGCGCTAGGATGGGAATCAAAAGCCCATCTCTTGTGAAAGTAGTGACCTACTTAATATTCACTTCCTGTCACCTTCCTGTCACTTCCTAAAAGTGAGATGGAGTAACTTGTTTTTTTCTCAGTGACTCAAAAAGGATATTTGGAGTAGATTTAAGAAAAACCAGTTACTTTTTTTTTTAATCACATTTCAGTGTTTATTCATTGAATACTGAAATTCTCAAACAAAACAAAGCCAAGATACTCTGATGATTCCAACATAAGATGCTTGATAGGGACATTTTTATTTTTTTTACTTTTTATTATTTTTTAAATTTTGTATAGAATTTACTCCTGGGGCATAAGTTTTTATTTCTTCAGTTTCTTCTGGGATATCTTTTTCTTCTGTGTGACCTCCTATTCTGGCTTAGGAACAGTTTGATCAATAAGGATCCTCTCAGTGCGGAAGGGAGAGCTCATGTATGGGTTAACCCAACCAGGAGCCCTGTAAGTTCTACGCTGCATCTGGGGGGCACTGTTCACCAGAGAATCTACATTTAAACCCTTAAGGTACAGCATTACTCTCTCCATTTTTAAACATGTACAGTAAAAATTCAGCACTCTCTTTGGGCCGCCAACCCTGTGTTCATCCCCACTCTTTGGCCTGGGCATACCTCCCAAGTCTACCGTTGTAGCGACAGAATGGCCCATACCCCTTCCACAAAGTGGTATCCTTCAGATACTTGGTGGCTTCTTGGATATGCCTGCCTTTGATGCCCTGGGAAGTTTCACATATGTTCTTAAAGTGTACATGAAAACTTGAAACTCTGATTTGCATGATTTTGTAGGGTTTTCTGGGTCAAGTGACTAGCAGAACCATTTTCAGACATCACTTCAGGTCACTTAGGGGAAGAATGATAGGGACATTTTTTAAAATCACCATCATTTTATGGACAAAATATGGAAAGGTAAAATGTCAGAATAAAAAAGACTTTAAAATTAAATAAATCAAGTTTTTTCTTAAAGGAAAGATTAAAAACCCCTCAATGCCACTGACTTTTAAATCAGTAGAAAGTCCTTGATTTTAAGCTATTCTTAGACTTTAAAAGTTCTCCAACTATCGCAGCCCTTGTCTGTCTAACACAGTAGCACCCATATTACTCTCAAATGAAGAATATGCTTTTGGGGGGAAAAACACTTTTTTTGGCCTTTCTTAATGTACTAAGAAGCACTAAATATAATAGAATTAACATGTCCAGATTACTTTAGTTTTCCCATATTAAAAAAAAGGTTTATAAATCTGTTTACACATTTACAATCAACTATATGAATTATTGTGGAAAGCCCTGAGTAGCCCATTGAGGCACCAATTATCACATTCAGTATATTGTTTCTGGTGTACCTTCCACAGCTTCTGTCCCCGCCTCTGTCTGCCTTCCCTTCCCGTGTCCCTGCTCAGTGCTGACTCAGCCTGTTCAGTAGATCTCATTTGTAGGTCTGGCACACACTGTGTTCCTGTCTTTCCTTCAGAAGTAGAGGATTTTTTCTGTTCCCTTGGCCTTGGCAGTGGGTTTTCTCCAATGCTTTTAGCACAACAGCGTTTCTTGCCCTCCCTCAGAGAAGCGAGGCAATGCTTCATTCCTCTGTCAAGACAGCTGCTTCCTCTCCGGGCCTGCATCAGGACTGATGCTCCAGCAGGGCATCAGCCTGCTGCCCTCTTTGTGTGCGACCTCAGCGAGGTTCAGGGAGAAGACCCTGCACAAGGAGGCAGAACATCCTTATCTATAGTGCCCAGGGGCTCCCCGATTTCGCTGATCCACCATGGCCTTTAACAATTTGTTAAAAGACTTCTCCTACTGGCTTCTGTAGTATTTGCCCCAGGCTAAAAAACACGCTTGTGGGGTGCCTGGGTGGCTCAGTGAGTTAAAGCCTCTGCCTTCAGCTTGGGTCATGATCCCAAGGTCCTGGGATCGAGCCCCACATTGGGCTCTCTGCTCAGCAGGGAGCCTGCTTCCCTTCCTTTTTCTCTCTGCCTGCCTCTCTGCCTACTTGTGATCTCTGTCTATCAAATAAATAAATAAAATCTTTTAAAAAAACACACACACACACACACTTGCTTCCTTGCTTCCTCTCCCCTTGGTGACATCAGTCTTAGACTATAAGTTACTTGATTGCCTTCCCATTAGTGATGAATTCAAGAAAAGTGGTGATTTGGAGATTGTGTAGCGTATTGTTGTATGGGTAGGAGCAGTGTCCTTTCTAGCTTTGTACCTCATCATAGGAAGCTGAAAAAAGCTGGTTGTTTTGTTTTTAATTTGAATAGCAACAGCAGGGAAAGCAGATCAATAAGGAGTCACCGAGAAAGACAATGTAAACAAAGGTGTATATCAATCAAAACCTATCAAAGTAAAATGTTCTACCCCAAACCTGAATGTACTACTAATCCTCTGAGACGGGGGGGGGGGGGGGGACGACGACACCTGCTTCTAGAATAAAATCCAATTGCACATACCTTTTTGAGAGACCATCATTGTTTAAAAATAGACAACTTTATAGTGTAATTTTTGTTTTTCCCATGTTAACTAAAAGCATTGTGTTTCAAAAAGGCCTGACTAGTTTATATGAAGAGCACATTTAATTGTGAACACTGATTCTTCCTTCCTTGAATAAAGGGAACGACCTTATTGTCTAGTATTTGGTTTTTATCAATTCTGATTTTAAGAAAAATCTGTTCAGTAAACCAAACTATATCTTTTATTTCAAGTTTGCTTTCATACAATGTAGTATTTAGTGACACCATCTTTGAAAAAGGAAAGTAAGATCCCATCAAAGTAAACATTGGGCTCTACAATGGGTGTGGTGTATATTCTTGATTCTTACATTACAGTTTTTCCACAGAAGAAACCTTGGAGATAAAACTCGTGTGCAGTGATAGTGGGGTTTTGTCTGCACAGTTTTAGCTTGTCCATTTTAATATAAAATGAACATACTATACTTTCTCAAGGGTGGATTACGTGTTTCAAAGCATCCTCTGGTATCAAATAAGGCTTCGTGATTGAGAGAGGTCACAGCAGTGTTGTTGCTACAGAAGAATGTTCCTATCTCACCAGTGATGCTTCTGGTTCCCAGGGAAGGAAAGTACAACCACGCAGCCTGCTTTGGTCTCCAGCCTGGCTGCCTCCTCCCTGATGGGAGCCGAATGATGTCTGTGGCCGCCCTTGTGGTGAACTTCTCGCAGCCAACAGCAGGCCGGCCCTCTCTCCTGAGGCACGATGAGGTACGGACCTACTTCCATGAATTTGGTCATGTCATGCATCAGATTTGTGCACAGGTGAGTGATTTTTTTTTTTTTTTTAAATCTTAAACCTACCAGTTGTTTCCCGGCTTTTTATTTTTTCTACTGCTTTTCGGTTCCTCCCCTTCACGTTTTTTCAGAAGCTGAATATGCTCAAGAATCTCATAGGCGGGGTGCCTGGGTGGCTCAGTGGGTTAAGCGTCTGCCTTCAGCTCAGGTCAGGATCCCAGGGTCCTAGAATCTTATAGGCCTTCTGTAAAAACAAAATTTTTCTTACTTCTCTTACATAGCATATTTTTTGCTCAGAAGTTTATCCCTGATGAAGGGTCTTCATTGAATACCACCCTATGAAGAAAGAAGATTATCACCCAGCCTTATACTCTGCTTTTTTCATTTTATTCTTTTCTTCTCCATAGGATTTAGTGTAACATTCACAGATAAACTGTGCTATAATCTCTCTTTTCTGCTTGTTAATGCTTTGTTTAGTTGAGTGGTTTTCAACTCTCTCAGACTCTGCTCCTTTTTTTTTTTTCCCAAGATTTTATTTATTTATTTGACAGAGAGAGAAATCACAAGTAGGCAGGGAGGCAGGCAGGGGGAGGGGGAACAGGCTCCCCAATGAGCAGAGAGACCGATGCAAGGCTCCATCCCAGGACCCTGAGATCATACTTCAGCCAAACTCAGGAGGCTTAACCCACTGAGTCACCCAGGCGCCCCCAGACTCTACTCCTTTTTTAATAATAAATATGTTGAAACACCTCCCATGAGTAGCCTCGAATTAAAATCATAGATAATGTAGTATAACCATGTGGAGAATTTGTCCAGAAGGGTGTATGTGTGTGCAGTGCATTGCAACTGATTTGTAATGCAGTCCAGTAAACTAGGGCCACACTATTCGAGGATAATCCATATGAGCTTGTTGGTATTTGACTGTTATCTGACGTAAGAAAACATTGAGTTAGTAGTTCCATCAAACAGTTTGGAAAACTGATATTAACAGAAATGGAGGAACAGTTTTCCAGATTTGAAATCTCTGTATATCTCTAAAGGCAAACATTTTAATAAGAAGCTTTTTGTTAGAATAGGTTTTTTGTTTTGTTTTGTTTTGTTTTTGTTTTTGTTTTTGTTTTTGTTTTAAGATTTTATTTATTTGACAGAGAGAGATCACAAGTAGGCATAGAGGCAGGCAGAGAGAGAGGAGGAAGCAGGCTCCCCGCCGAGCAGAGAGCCCAACGCGAGGCTCAATCCCAGGACCCCTAGATCATGACCCGAGCCAAAGGCAACGGCTTAACCCACTGAGCCACCCAGGTGCCCCAGAATAGTTCTTGATTTACGGAAAAGTCGCAAAGATAGTACAAAAATTGCCCACATACACCCTTACCCTGTTTCCTCTACTGTTAAAGTCTAGTATTACTGTAACAGATTTGTCACAACCAAGAAGCAAGTATTGCTGCAGTACTCCTAACTAGACTCAGCACTCCATTTGGATTTTACTCATTTTTCCCTAACCGCCTTTCTCCATACAGAGAATATTTTTAGTTGATACAGTGTCCTCGCTGAACATAAACACCATTTTTATGTTTTCCCAATAGATGCCTGGACATGGCTCCGTAGTAAGACATAATGAAGTCTTCATTAGGATTAACCCTGAATCCAGCAGTGAAAACTACAGACTGATAAATTTGGTTTGTGTTGTCAGCCAAGCCCTAGACTGGTATTGCCAACTGTCTTGGTTCAAGTTGCTGTAGTAGACTATCATAGCCTGAGTGGCTTAGAAGCAGCAGAATTTTATTTCTCAGTCAGTTCTGGAGGTTACAAGTTCAGGATCAAGGTGCTGGCAGTCTTGGTATCTGGTAGGAACCTGCTTTCTGGTTCCGAGACAGTGCCTCTCACTATGTGGTTACATGGTGGAAGGGTGGGGGAGCTCCTTAGGATCTTTTTTATAAGGACACTAATCCCATTCATGGAGGCTCTCCTGTCATGACCGAATACCTCCCAAAGGCCTCATCTCCTATCATCACATTGGGAAATAGGTTTCAACATATGAATTGGGGGGAACAGAGACATTCTATATTGGTCGATAGCACAAGTGGTGACATGATTTTCCAAAATGGTGAATGTTTCTTGGGAAAGTTACGGGCAAAAAAGCAATCTTGCTTTGATTTACATAGGTGATCCCCATAGTTAAGAGTCCTGGAAATTGGGGCACCAGATGGTTCAGTCGGTTAAGCGTCTGCCTTCGGCTCATGTTGTGATCCCAGGGTCCTAGGATCAAGCCCCACATCAGGCTCCCTGCTCTGTAGGGAGGCTGCTTCTCCCTCTCCCTCTGCCTGCCTCTCTGCCTACTTATGATGTCTCTGTCTGTCTGTCTCTCTCTCTCTAATAAATAAATAAAATTGTAAAAAAAAATAGTGTTGGAAATTAAAACTGGGTACAAAATACTTTACAGAAATATGTGCAGTGGAGTTAGTTAAAACCCAGGCTCACTTAATTATAGACTTTTTACTTAGGTAAATGTCCAGTAGGACATAAGAATGGCATGCAGCATATGGGACAATTTTTTTTGTCCTGACATGTGCAGTTCATTCCTAGACATCTCATGTCCCTGGCCTCAGAATATCCCCTAATTGTTGTAATAACCAAAAATGTACCCACTCAGTTCCAAAATACTACAGTCACTATTGTTAAAAAACTGTTTAGTTCTTTCAAACCTTTTATCCTTACATTCTAGTGTTTCCATGTTTTTTTAAACATATAGCCATTTTTGTCCTGTGTTTAATCCAAGGAAAGGAAATCTTCCAGAACAACCTAAATTTTCTTTCTTACACAGTTTTAGAGTACTTTCACAGCTATAGGGTTCCTGAAATATTTATTTATTTATTTATTTTTTAAAAGATTTTATTTATTTATTTGTGAGAGAGAGAGTGAGAGCGAGCACAGGCAGACAGAGTGGAAGGCAGAGTCAGAGGGAGAAGCAGGCTCCCTGCGGAGCAAGGAGCCCGATGTGGGACTCGATCCCAGGATGCTGGGATCATGACCTGAGCCGAAGGCAGCTGCTTAACCAACTGAGCCACCCAGGCGTCCCCCTGAAATATTTATTTTTAATCTGCGTCCATTCTATGGCCGCTTCCCGTAGTTAGGCTAAGTCTAGTTTCCATCTTTCTAAAATATTTTTATGAGCAATTTAAAAAAGTCAAATACCTTTTTAAATTTCAGACTTTTCGGGATGCCTGGGTGGCTCAGTTCGTTAAGCAGCTGCCTTCAGCCCAGGTCGTGATCCCAAGATCCTGGGATCAAGTCCCACATCTGGCTCCTGGCTCAGCAGAGAGCCTCCTTCTTCCCCCACTCTGCCTGCTGCTCTTCCTGCTTGTGTTCCCCCTCTCTGTTAAATGAATAAATAAAATCTTTTAAAAATAAATAAATAAATAAATTTCAGACTTTTGGAATGTTATTTAGATTATCCAAGATCCAGTTATATATTTGCACACACATAAACTACTGCCTGTTTTTAGAATAGTAGATCTTTTTGGATATGAGGATTGTCTGAAAGTCTGATTTAGGCTGTGGATACCTCTTCTAGGAAAATGTACATACATCTCATATACTCAGAATTTTACACGGGGCTCCAAAGGGCTCACAGATTCCTTGAAGCCCAGACCATAATGAATTTCAAATTAAAGAACTCCCAGGTTAGAGCAGTTTCCTCCTTATTTGTATATGGATGATCAGCTAATGATTTCACAAGAAGGTAACTTGGTGTCTTGATCACACTTATTAAGATAATAGTGATTCTTGGGTAGTAGGGTTTTCAGTGCTCTTCCTGTGTGTTCTTGTTTTCAGAACAGTCCTCTTTGAACTGAGTATCGTATGCTTACCATGTGCTCATAATGTTTTTCTCTACCACTCTGTTATTCTCATGATCTTTTATGTTATTTTTGATCCTTTGAGATGGCCATTTAATGCTGGAAAATAATGTTCCTGGTGTTATGCCCTTTTAGAGCTCTTTGACTCATGACTGAAATACATAAACTCTATGAAAAATAATATATACATTAATCAGTATATATACTGATATGCTGGTGACAGTATATATGGAGATGATAGTGTTTGTATATGGTGTCTCTGTCTTGAAACAGGGGGCTATATTCAATTCTTACAGTTTGCCTAACTTCCTCCATGAACACCAGATATATCATGTAGTTAAATAGTATGTGGTACAATTCCTTGATTGGTCATCTCCTCCTGAGATTATCTGTGAAAAATATTTTTTGACTATTCTTTCAAATGTACTGTAATGTTTTAAGAACTTTTAAAGATATAAACATTGAATTACTATGTTGTACACCTGAAACCAATATAATATTGTATGTCCACTACAGCTCAATTAAATCTTATTTCTTTTTTAAGATTTTATTTATTTATTTGACAGAGAGAGTGAGAGAGCACAAACAGGGGGAGCAGCAGAGGGAGAAGGGAAAAGCAGACTCCTTGCTGAGCAGGGAGCCTGATGTGGGGCTTGATCTTAGGACCCTGAGATCATGACTTGAGCCGAAGGCAGATGCTTAACCATCTGAGCCACCCAGGCACCCCATATTTGAAAATTTTTTAAAGAACTTTTAAGTTAATCATATAGGGAACCAATAATCAGTACTTTTGTCTCAAAAGTAGTAGGCACAGAATCACTTTTCTGCAGCTTTATAATAATTTCACAACCTTTTGTATTGACCTAAACTGGGTAGTAGTGAATAAGAAGCTTAATAGCTTCTGTGTTTAGTAATACTTCTAACTTCTCCAAGAAATACATAGTGAATTAAATATTTGCCATACAGGGGTCCCTAGGTGGCTAGTCAGTTTAAGTGTCTGACTCTTGATTTTGGTCCAGGTGATGATCTAAAGATTGTTTGATTAAGCCCCGCGTCAGCCTTTGCACTGGGTAAGGAGCCCGCTTGAGATTCTCTCTCTCAAAAAAGAAAAAGTTCCCTCTCTCCATCTGCCCCTCCCTTCCTCTCTCTCTTTCTCTCCTTAAAAAAAAAAATTGACGTACACGTCTACTAGATTGATTTTTAGATATAGCAGCTCAGTGTCTGGGTTCCCCACTTTGGTATGTGCAAGTGTGATGACCAGAAGAGCTCGTTGGAGCTTGTCATAGCAATATTTAAATGTGGCTGCCAGAACATCCAGTTTTCAAACATGTAGGTGCACTAGTTCAATACGTCTACATTTCAACATTCAGGAGATGAGTTTCACTTATATTTTCTTGTGTTAATACTATGGGGCATATAATTTTGAAGATAGCAATCAAAAGGTAGCATCTCTAGTATCTGTTCCTGTTTCTTGACTTTACTGTGGTCTGAGCTCTCCGTAATCACTGGCCTTTTGAACTTTGCTAGAAAAGAATAGTAATGCTTTTTAAAAACTTCCATAATGATGTCTGAGTTGGTGTGCACATTAGGAGTAGTGAGTTGTGGACTATTAGAGATAATTATTTTAAAGATCATTATTTTAAAGTGCTCCTGGTGGCACAGTTGGTTAAGTATCCAACTCTTGGTTTCAGCTCAGATAGCGATGTCATGGTTGTGAGATCAAACCCCGCATGGGGCTCTGCTCACAATGGAGTCTGCTTGAGATTCCCTCCACACTCCTACATGTGTGTGCGCTGTCTCTCACCCTCAAATAAATAAACAAATAAATAAATAAATCAGTGCCTTCCATTCATTAGTTCAGTATTTCCTGAAGTAGATTTACTAACCTACTTCTCTTATTAAACTGTTGTTATTCCTCCCATTTCCATGTAGAGAAGACTGAGACTCAGGAGGGTTGAATGGTTCGCCCACGATATGATGGTCGTGCTCTTCACCACCCTATGGCCTATAACCACTTTTGTGCTCTCAGTCTCATGCTGTGTCTTGTGGTTGGAATTTGATCATCCAAGCATGTATTCCTGTCAGACAGACATTTTTCTCCTCAGCCTCTTGACGGACATTCCCTCTAAATCAACCACATGTAATCATATGTGGAATGAATGAATTTATCTTGTTCCACGTTTCCCTCTGTGTAGGGTGACCTTTCTGTTTCAGCCTTCTAGTACAGTAAACACTTACCAACAAGCTTGTTGCCTCTGCTCCCTTTCCCCACCCCTGCATGGTTCTTTGAGATTCCATCATCAGTGTTAGAAGTGATTTCTTTCAGGATCTCTTATTTGTTATTTTACGCATTTGTGTGTTTATTTCCTTATATGAGCACACATGTACACAAAACTAACACTTGATGTCAGCTCCGGTCATGATCTCAGAGCCGCAGGCCCTCTGCCGGCCGTGGAGCCTGCTTAAGATTCTCTCTCCCTTTTCTTCTGCCCCTCCCCGCTATCCTACCTTCACCACCACCTCCCCCGACCACTCTCAAATGCGAGTTCTCTCTCTCTCTCTCTCTCTAAAAAAAGGCAGTATTTAAGACCGCTGCAGATTGTCTTTTAAATTATGGTGGTGATACAGATCTGCCGAACTATGAGGCTGCTGTGAAGATTAATAAGCAAGTTAGCAAAGTGTTCTTCAGGGTCTCTTTACTACTATTATTACTTCCATTGATGGGTAGGTGTATATGAAGTTAAAAGTATGAACTTTAACCCTCTATTTGTGGCAGAGTCTGGGAGACAGTGGCACTTTTCTTTTTTTGATGCTTTGTTACATAAACTTCTGAGCATCCCTGGATTTAGGGGTAAATCAGACAAGTCAGGCTATGAAATGACTGCTAGGAAATCAACAGGGGGGTCACCTTACACAGCCAGAATCCATTCTCCTGGGGCCTTTTCTTTTTCTAAACACAGTACACTTACCGATTTTAGCAACTGCTTTTTCTTTGAGTTGGGATGTGGAATCATGAATATAAAACTTCTGTTGCAACCCCTAAAAGCATTCAGTCACTTCATTAGAACAATAATCCATTAAGACTTCGGTCTTTATATACACCAAAAGCTCACATGACTTTTGAGCTCCAGTTTGTATAATTTTGCTCTAGCTCCTGTTGTGTTATCTAAATTGAGAAGTTAATCTCTATAGCATCAAGTGATCTCTTGTAAAAATTTTATGTATCCTATTGTCTGTTAAAAAGTAATGATGAAAATTCTCATTGTTTTAGACAACTTTCTTCCTCTCAAGAAATTATAACCAAACAGAAATTTGAGTGTACATTGTTTTCTAGGCTTTTATTGTCAGAACATTTCTTGCAGCGTTAATGCTCTAAAACTTCATGAGATATCACCTGCAGAATGATTTGTTAATCAGATTACTTTTGTTTATTTCACAATGCTCTGCTTTATCTGGGAGGTATATTAACATCAGTGGTTACTTTAGCCTGGAAGCTACTATATATTCAACACCTTCAAATTGTTCTTGTGGGAAACTACAGAAAGGACTTTTGAGGGTACTTTGGAACCTACAGTTTAAAACGAGGGAGTGGTGTTTGCCGGCTGGTCAACAGTGAGTAATCATTCAGCAGTCATGCTGTTTTGAGTGTCAGACCCCCAGCAGGCTAGTGGATCCTAAGGCCTGTTCAGGGTTTCTTTGTAGACTTACACAGTAGCTGACTGTGGGTTCCTTTCTTTTCAGAATTTAGTTGTTTGCTGGAAATTGAGCTTTTGAATTTCCTAGGTTCTTTGTCCTCCTCATTTGAAAAATATTTAAATGATACTGCTCAAAGGGCACACAGAGAAACAGCATGACTGACTTTCGGGAAATTAGTAAGCAGTAGGGTTATTTTTAGCTTCTACTCCTTGCAAACATTTCCTTTTGTTCTTTAGAAGACATTGTTGATCTGTTCATTCATCACTATGTTCTCTCCCCACACCACCCGAAGGCTTTGGACAGAATAAGCCCTCTCTTCTCTACTCTGAATGACATAACTGCGTTAATTTTTATTTTATTCAATTTTAGCTCATGAGTTATTCATTTGTTCATGTTTTTCTAGGTTCTGAAATACCACCGCCGCTCCAAACACACACACACACACACACACACACACACACACACACACATTTTGTTATTTGGGGTTGGTTTGCACCCCCATATGCAAATGCTGACCAAAAAATATTCACCCAAGCAAAGTATAGAAAATGTATATTTTTGTCAAAATAATTGTAAAGTAGTGACTGATGGTGTGATTTATTTGCCTTTGTTAGCTCTATGAGTACTTATCTAAAAACTGTAGTCCTTAGAAAATCGTGCAGTTAGTATGCCAGAATCCGGAGTGTGGGAAAGGTGGTTACAACGACTGACCTTGACACCCAGCCTTAGGTCTGATCCTTGAAGCATCGTCCAGTAGAGAGAGGAAGTAGGATTTCTTTGGAAGTACAACTGAAACCTCAGTTTTGCTCTTGTTATGAAGGCAAATTTGATATAAGACTTTTCTACTTTAGATAATGCCCAGGAGGATTTAGTCCCTTCGGAACATCCTAATTTAACCTTTTATGGTTTTCATTTTTCTTGTAAGTTAGAGAGGCATTGTAGTGGTTGTGGTTCAAACCGTGGGTTCTGGAGTCAGACCACCTGGTTTCAAATCCTAGTTCTCCAGTGAATCTCAGTGTGTTTCAATGTCCTTATCTCAAAACAGTGATCACAGTATGTACTTCATACAATCGTTTTGGAGTCGGAATCAGATATCCATGTAATGGGCCTAGCATAGTGCCTTGAGTGGTGAAGTCTCAATAGGTGTCGGCTGTTATGATTATTTTATCACTTTGTTTTATCTAAGTGTAGGATGTTTGTTATTTTAGAAGATTATATACCAGAAAGAGGCAAAATATTCAGTTTTCAGGAACCCTTGCCTCTTTCCTGTAAGAATTTTTTACCGGGATGTCCTCAAATGCAGGTGGCCTAATTCCAGCGCCTAGTGCATTTCATTCCCCTTGGCCCTTCAGGATTTGCAGCTCTTCGTATCTAGAATCAGCGCAATCATAATAGGAAGTCAAGCAAAACATTTTTTTGCATAAAGAGGGAAAGGCAGAATGTGAAATGGCCTAGACATCTGTGCTTCTGCCCTGGGCCAAAAGCAGAATCTTTCTCTGCTGCTGATTCCGTGTCCCATCTGCTCCCTCCTCCTGGTGCTTAAGCCCTTCTTCCTTTCCCTTCCCTGCAGAGCCCCAGGGACGATGAAGTCAGGGAGGGCTGCGGTGTCAAACATCTGAAGAGGGAAACAGGACAGAGGTTCAGGGAGAGACAACACAAAGCCAGCCCCCATCCCACAAATGACCCAGTTGGTTTAATGCTAAATCTCCTTTGCCAGTGTCAGCTTTATAGAAGTTCTGTGGATGGGGTGCAGGTTTGAAAACATCAGCTGCTCTCGTGAATTCCCCTCTTTCTAAAGATCAAGAGCTTTCCTGACTCAACAACTTGCTAAAGTTCACTTAACAAAAAAAAACAAAACAAAACTTTTTTTTAACTCTTAGCCCACACCCTCAGAATAAGTCCTTTATTTTTACAAGAGATGCTTTAACTTCTGAGCATCCTTTGTTTGTCCAGGAAACGATAGCTGCATTTCACTCACCCCCACTAGCCAGCTAATCCATGGCTCTGACTCCCATTGAAGTGGCTTCTTATGTTAAGGTAGCCTCTTCTACCCTGAGAGGTCTGGCTAGGCTTTCTACTGCGCAGTTTTCTTAGAATCACGTATCTAAAATTTAGAACACAAAACACAATACATGCAAAGGATACCTGTCTGCAGTGTTGTCATTTAACTCTTTGATTTTGATTGAAACTTGAGTAGTTAAATAGTAGAGTGATGGGGCGCCTGGGTGGCTCAGTGGGTTAAGCCGCTGCCTTGGGCTTGGGTCATGATCTCAGGGTCCTGGGATCGAGTCCCGCATCGGGCTCTCTGCTCAGCAGGGAGCCTGCTTCCCTCTCTCTCTCTGCCTGCCTCTCCGTCTACTTGTGATTTCTCTCTGTGAAATAAATAAATAAAATCTTAAAAAAAAAAAAAATAGTAGAGTGATGAGTGCCCCAGAAAGGCATGTACTGAATAAACAAAGGGAAGCAAACAGAAAAGAGAAGTAGGGAGAAATTGTCTTAAATCTACTCATTTTTAATGGAAAATTTTTTTTTTTACTCTTTTTACTTCCAAAGCTTAAGGCTAGTAGTTTCAACTCATACTGATTTTTGTTTTCGGTTATGTTTCCTGATGATTGTTCCACGTTTGTCTATGATTCAAAAGAATGAAATACTAATTTAACATAGAGTCCCGATGGTTATTTTTCAGGTTGCTTGGCCTCTGCTTTTTGCTTTCATTTAAATTTTAAGTTATCCTAACCCTTTATTCAAAGAGACAGTTGACTCTGATTCTGACTTAAGATTTACAGTCTTTTTTTTTTTTAAAGATTTTATTTATTTATTTGACAGACAGAGATCACAAGTAGGCAGAGAGGTAGGCAGAGACAGAGAGAGAGGAGGAGGAAGCAGGCTCCCCGAAGAGCAGAGAGCCCGATGTGGGGCTCGATCCCAGGACCCTGGGATCATGACCTGAGCTGAAGGCAGAGGCTTTAACCCACTGAGCCACCCAGGCGCCCCAAGATTTACAGTCTTTTTTTTTTTTTTTTAATATTTAAGTAATCTCTGTCCCTACTGTGGGGCTCGAACTCACAATCCCCAAGATCAAGAGTCGCATGCTCTCCCGACTAAGTCAGCCAGGTGCTCAAGTTTTAGAGAGTCTTAATTATGATTCATCACATACATAGTTTTCATTTAGTGCTTTAAAAAAGAGATGCCTATGTTTACTTCCTAGACCGATTTTGCACGATTTAGTGGAACAAATGTGGAAACAGACTTTGTAGAGGTGCCATCACAAATGCTTGAGAACTGGGTATGGGACATGGATTCCCTCCGAAGACTGTCAAAACATTATAAAGATGGAAGCCCCATTATGGATGATCTGCTTGAAAAACTTGTTGCTTCCAGACTGGTCAACACAGGTATGTCTTGCAATTTTAGGAAAGGAAAATACATTATTAGAATTGCTCGAGAGAGAATTGTTGGCCTCTTCTGTAGAACGCATCTCCCCTTTAGTAATAATGGTATACTCAGGGTGCTAACCTGGGGAGGGAAGACAGCTAACTATACTGGGATTGTGTCCAAGAAAACAAAATCCATCTCCTTTTAAATAAGATACCTGCTCCTATTTTGCAGTGTGTACTGCAGCCATCAGTTTTTGACATCTTTGATCTTGGGATACTAGAACACATAGTTCTCTCTTACCCAAAACATGCTAGAACATTCTTCTGTTACTAGGCCTTCTGACCTTGCGCCAGATTGTTTTGAGCAAAGTTGATCAGTCTCTGCACACGAACGCATCGCTGGACGCCGCAGGTGAATATGCCAAATACTGCTCAGAGGTTCTCGGTGTCCCAGCTACTCCAGGTATGTAAACACCAGGACCCGAGTTCATTTGTTCTGTCAGGCATAGGGTATCCTCCTACCAGCCCTGCCAGGGAAGGTAGAGTTTGTCAGGCAGCTTACCTCATGTCCTTTGTTTCTGATTCCTCTAATCAGGCCCTGACTTTGAGATAAGCTTACTATGTCCATAGGACTTATCCGGTCCAAACGTGCCTGGAGGACAGGTGGCGCCCGCTTTGCAGCATTTTAGTGTAATCAGGCCTAAGCAATTGGCCTCCACCCCAGAGCAGAGAACGCCCTTCACATTTGGCCCCACCCACCTGGCTCCTCCCTCTCTGTGTACCAGTGATTTCACTAAGAAATTGGCAGAAGGGGTCCTTTCAGAGAGAAGCACAAACTTCTGCCTTGTCTCTCTTTTTGGTTCTCAGATCAGTTAAAGCGGTGTAACTAGCACTTTCTAACCTGGCATTCGTGTGGGTGGGTGGGTAAGGTACACACATGCGTGTTCATGTTTATAGTTATATACTCTAAGCCAACATGTAGTTATTCCTGTGTAAGGAGTTTGGTAAGGCAACTTTTTTTCCAACAACGAAGTAGTTGTTTAAATGTATCCATCACATTTATAGTGACACTGAAGGTCAGAAGAGTTAACAGAGTCTGTTCAAGCTCCTCACTTCCTTTTGTGATCTGTTTATAGTAGACCATAGAACAAGTTTGTGCCTGAGGCCACTTTGACAAAAATCCTTTTTAAAAGTAGCCCTAGAGGTAGATTGTGTTGGTAAAAACAATTTTAGCTTTTTAATTTTATATATTTTTTAGAGATTTTCTTCAATTTTTGACGGAGAGGAGCACAGAGAGAGAGAGAACACAAAAACGGGCGGGGGGGGGGGGGGGGGGAGAGGGAGAAGCAGGCTTCCCACCGAGCAGAGAGCCCAATGTGGGGGCTCGATCCTAGGACTCTGGGATCAGAACCTGAGCTGAAGGAAGATGCTTAATGACTGAGCCACCCAGGCGCCCCCTTTTTGGCTTTTTAAAGAAAGAGTTATTTTTCGGTAATTATGAACCTACAGTAAGTGCCATTCTGACACATTTTTAGATACGAAGAGGTGTGACAAAGAGTAGGCTTACAATTAGAGTATCTATAAGAAGCGAGTGTCTGGGGAATAAGAAAGGACTGAGTTCTGAAATAGTGAGCTATCTGGTGGGTGTGGACAAAGCTCTGAAACTATTGTTAGGCATTCCAGAGCTTAGGGCCGAAACCATCTCCGAGGTTGAGTCATCACAGCAGAGACATTTGTAAACATCTTGGCAAAGGGCAGGTAAACCCAGGGAGTACTACAGGTAGGATCCTGCTTGCCTCTTCTCCCCAGCATCTGCACTCCCCATAGGGAAACTTTAGCCAGCTGATGACCTGATTATTAACACTGGCCATCACATTGATTGAAACGTATCTTTCTTTAAAGGCACAAATATGCCAGCCACTTTTGGACATTTGGCAGGGGGATATGATGGCCAATATTATGGATATCTTTGGAGTGAAGTATTTTCCATGGACATGTTTTACAGCTGTTTTAAAAAAGAAGGGATAATGAATCCAGAGGTATTGTATTTTCTTCTCTCCTTTTGTTAATCTCGCAATTACTCCCTCCCCTTTAATTCCTAGTGTAAAATATTTATTACACCTGGATTTTAGAGTAAGAGATTTGGTAACAGCTTATAACTTTTAAGTCTTGCATCTTTTCATATCAAACATCATGAGGTTACAGTGCACAAGTGATTAATCCTATACATTAAAAAAAAAAACCTACTGCATTTTCTTGCTTATTAACATTCCAATATATTGCATAATTAAAATTCAAAGCTTTGTTTATGCATTTGAGCGTTTGTAGCAGCTAGTTTTGACATGTGCCGTACGATGTTTTCGTTTTATAGGAGGTTGGGAAAGAAAGGTAAACCCCTTCCTGATAGAAACGGTCTCGTATGTTCTAATATTCTCTACACAGTTTCTTTATACATTTTCTGTGGGTGGTACCCTTTCTCTGTGGCTGGCATACCCCACCTACTATGTAGTTTGTAACCCAAATGCCTCTGAGTAATTTAAGCTGCTTCATTAACCTGAGCCATTCCTTTCTGTGTACAGTGAACTGACTGCCAGGTGGCTACAAGCCAAACTTTCCTGAGTTACAGTCCCCCAGTCTCCACTCTTGTTGAAGACTCAGCTGTCAGATTATTTCTAGGGCTGATGCATTTTCCAGTGTGCTTTTTATTCTGTTTGATTCAGAAACTAGAAGAACAAATGATCAAAATCAGGCTCCTTGTGCTTATTTTAGCCAACTGGTTGGTTCCCCCCAAATTTTCATGTTTCTGAATTGCATAGGGCCTCAACATATATGCTGAAATACATTGCTGTAATTTAGACCACCCTCCCCTTCCCAGCTCCCCCAAAAAACCCACCTCAGGAGCACCTACACTATACACTAGCCTTTCCAATCACACCGTCTTCCATCCCACCCTACCCAGCTCTTAAGTCACTGGACGCCTTCTTCCATTCCCTGGCCAACCTCTTACACTCGTCAGCCACTGACTGTTCTCGTAAATATCTTGACTTCTGCATGACTTTCAGTCAAGTGCCCAGCCCTGGATTCCTCCACCATCTCACTTAGAGATGGTGTCCTTGGGATTCAGAGATTTCCCAAGAAGATCCTATGAGTCCAATAACATGCCCCCATACACAGTCATCCTATTCAACCTGTCTGAATACCCAGTGTTCCTCTGCCGTCCTGCCCACCTCCCTTATTGAGCTCCCCTGAGTCTCTCACTACCTCTTTGCTCTCCATGAAGAAAAGCAAGACCATCAAGACTGAGTACTTCATCTTCTTTTTCTCCTCGTATACTTCAGTACTTCTTGCCTTCTGTCTCAGGGATGTCTGTCATACCAAACCTTACTGGCTTGCCACCTTGGAAAAAAACTGGGGTTATTGATACTGACTCTGACAGCCCTATTGCCCTATTGCTACTCGTTGTTCTTCCTTTTATAGCCTAATTTCTCGCTGTAAGAAACAGTCTTGGCAAACCTCTTTTATCTGGTTTTTGCCTCCACTAACTGAACTGTGGAAAGTTACTCTCTCTCCAGAGTTACCACTGATGAATGACCCAGTTGCCAACTTTCAAGGGCCCTTACCTATCATTTTCTTTCTTCTTTGTTTTTTTTCCTACTTGTTATTCCTCTCCTTGTTCACAGTCTTTAGCATAACCATCAAATCCCTTCCTTACTTCCCAGAACTCTGTGTGTCAGCCTGATTTCTGTGTTCCTATAGGTCTTTGCACCTTCACAAATTTGTTCATTCTCTTTCTTCCACCTTAAGTGTGTGCCTTCTTGTCTATGCCTCTTAAAATTTTGCCATCCTGAAAGGCCCTATTCAAATGGCCACTCACTTATGAAATCTTCCAATCATTCCAGCCACAAATGGCCTTTCCATTTTTTGGAGAGCAGAATGGACTTGGGCATAAGAAGAGGGCTTCAACAAGTTTTTTCCTATGTCTGGAATTTTTTTTTTAAGATTTTATTTATTTATTTGACAGACAAAGATCACAAGTAGGCAGAGAGGCAGGCAGAGGGAGAGGAAGAAGCAGGCTCCCTGCTGAGCAGAAAGCCCGACACAGGACTTGATCCCAGGATCCCGGGACCATGACCTGAGCCGAAGGCAGAGGCTTTAACCCACTGAGCCACCCAGGCGCCCCTGGAATTTTTAATATAACTCTTACACAGAGTGAAAAAATGCAAGTTATAAAATATTTTGTACCACAGAATATAAATTTTTATTTTAAAATATATGTTAAGAAAAAGAGTACATCAAAATGTCCGTTCCTAGCTTCGTTTGATAACTTGATTTAATATTTAAATATTAAATATTTTTCTGTGCTTTTTGTGGAGCTTTTCCTTATTTTTACAAAGAACACATATTACTGCAGAAGTCAGAAAACGATAATTAAAGAGACACAAGGTCTAGTTATATAAAGGTATGATTATGACCTGTTACTAGCTCTTACTAGTTGGTGAGGCTTCTTGGAATAAGTGCTACAATACCTTTTTTCAGTTAAGCTTTCTCACTCACCTCCTCTGTGCTTCCACTCATGCGGCCACATCTCCAGGACCCTCCACCTCTTCCATCTGTCAAGGTAACAGCCAAAGTGCAGATCCCAGTGGACCCCAGGGAACGTGCAAGGCCAGCAGATTCAATCCCTGCCACTATGCTTCTATGTACTTCCTCTTATTCTCAGGCTCCACAGCTTGGCAGGCAGCCAGACTACTTGTAATTTAGCCCAGGGACCTGGGCTGAACTTGGAGAAAGCAAAATTCCCAACAACTTGGAATTGTTGCCTTGTAATGTTAAAAACAGTTTTCAGTTTTACTATGATTCTGGATTCAGCACTGCTGTATATTACTCATTTTATGCCATGAAGTTCACTTTAATCCCTTCCTTTCTCTTTCATATCAAATACTCTGAGATAGCATGTCATTTCTTGCCCCCCTGATATCATAATAGTATTGAATCTGGCTCCAGTGACCAAGGGGAATCCCTTTTCACCCTACCCTCAAACTCTTCCCTGCCATGGCAGATACTAGAACAGATTTTTTTTTTTAAGATTTTAGTTATTTATTTGACAGAGAGAGAAAGAGACAGACACATTACAGGTAGGCAGAGAGGCAGGCAGAGAGGGGTAAGCAGGTTCCCTGCTCAGCAGAGAACCTGATGCGGGGCTCGATCCCAGGACCCTGAAATCATGACCTGAGCTGAAGGCAGAGGCTTAACCCTCTGAGCCACCCAGGTGCCCCTAGAACAGATTTTTAAATAGCCGTTTTGCTCCTTATTACAGTGTACTGTTTGTCTGGTTTTGTTTGCTTTATTTTTTTATTTTTTATTTTTTTTGGCAAATGTTTGCTTTAAAGTAATACCTGATTAACAAAATTCAAATACCCACTTATTTAAAGTTAGTATTTGAGACAGTAATCCCATTCAAGGTAAAAAAAAAAAAAAAAAATCAGTCATTATTATAGGTTTGTTGTGATGAAGAGAAAGAATTTTTTAAAGTTTATATGTTTACTTATTTTTAGTAATCTCTACGTCCAACATGGGACTTGAACTCACAACCCCAAGATCAAGAGCTGCATGCTCCTCCAACTGAGCAGCCAGGTGCCCCGAAAGAATTTTTATATTATAAGGAAATAGTGAATTTGATCTGAAGTCGTGGGTATCAGAGCAATCACAGTGTCTCATCCAGACTTCGTTGTCTCAAGGCCCTCACCCTCCCTAGTATGATTTATGTTTTTTTCCTCATCATTGAGTTCTGCTATATTTTCTAGAATTGCAAAGTTTTCAGTAGGAAGGGCCCAGTTATTATTGCCGAAAAGCACAGTGAGTTAAAAAGACTGTTTCCCAAAGCCATTATAAAAATTGTATAATAATAAGAATAAATAATAGACTCTAGAAACTTTCAGTAAGAAACCACAACAAAAGCAAGCAAACAAATAAAAGGACATCTTGAAAGGAAGGAGAATTAGACTATCCTTAGATTTCTTAATATGCATCACAATTCAGTATATATTGGTGCCACTGTAGCTACATAGGTTGACACCTTTTTTTTTCTTAATTGAAATATGGTTGACACATAATGACCTGTTAGTTTCACCTAGTAAGTGTTTGAATTGTTTTGGGAAGATAGTGAGGTGGCCTTCAAGGAATCAGAGCCTACTATTCTTAGTCTCCAGACTCCAGAGAGGTTGAAAAGTAAAAGATCATGGACTGTTGACATTATTGGTCCGGTCATCTGTATTAACAAAAGAACAGCCCAGGCCTTCTCTCTGTAACCTCTTCCCGTCTGGCAAGGCTCAGGGTCTGCTCTGAGAAGCATTCCAGATCTTAGCAAGCCTAAATGGAAAGTGCCCTACTCACTGGGTAAACAATAGGAAGGGCCAAATATAAAGCTTATTTTTTTTTATTTTTTTAAGTAATCTATACACCCACGGTAAGGCTTGAACTCTCAGACCCCGGTGTCAAGAGTCAGATGCTCTACCAACGGAGCCAGCCAGGCACCCCAAACCTATAGTCTTCTGAAGACCAAATGTAGCACTAGCATATTTTATGCTACAGTGTTTTCATTCTGTTTTGAAGGCTTCTATCAAAGTGTTAGAATTGGCTACTTACCTGTAATAGCCAAAAGTTTGCTACCTCTCATTTTATTTGTGATTCTGTTTTCCTCATTATAAATAAATAGACCATCTTAACTAATTAGTTTGTTAACTAAAATCTTTGTTTCTAGTAGAGTGTGACGAAGTGTCATTATCAGACGTATATTTTCCTTCTCCAACTGATCTCTTAAACAACTATGCAAGGGAGCTGCTTGGGAATAACACTTTTCCAGCAAGCTCTTTGAAGATATCTTTAAGGTCACCAAATGTAGTTTCAAAATACAGCAGCTAATCACAGGGTTGAAAAAAATGGGGGCATTTTAACTAGGGCCATTTCTTTTTATAAGGCAACTTCATTGTGGGAAAATTTCCTAAGAGGTAATAGACATTGTGGATTCAAAGGCAATTATATTATTAAGCTAGAAGTATCTTTCACCTCTTTTGCATTTAGAGAAATTGCTAACCTCTGTTTTTCCGTCAATGAAGAAGAAATAAAATCGAGTGTCACTGTATTTTAACCTGTAACGCCATTAGGAAGTAGCTAGATCTTTATGTGTAGTAACAGATACAGAAACATGATGAATGTGGGGTTAACTTGAAAGGAATTACCTGACAGAGAATGTGTAATATAAAGCTAAGTATTCCAGTGCCCTTTAGTTGGAATTCTAGACCCAGTTCCTGCTATAGTGTATTGCTAAGGGCGAATATGAAATTTCCTCTCCAGCAGGTCCTTCCAAATGGATTAATTTCTGCTTCAGCACTCCTGATATACCACCCCAAAGCTGATTTTTCGTACACTTCAGCCTTTTCTAACAGATTTAAATTCTGGTGGGAAATTTAATTCTGATTTAAGGATAAAGAAAGGAAATGGGATGGATTTCCAGCTTACTTCTAGCATATTTACAAGGCTAGACGTCCTCTTAAGTCTTGACTCCCAACCAATTGGAAGCAATTTTCTCTGTCTTCCTACAACCCTTCTCTGTATTTCTCTTTGAACCCTAAACATCTGCATTGTTAATCGTCTCTTCCTTTATCTCACCTTCTAGATCATAAGACCCTTGTAATAGGAGCGTTTTATTCATTTTTGTTGGTCCTCTGTATCAATTACGGTAGTTCCCCGCATCTGGTTCCCCTTCCCCCGGTCCAGGTCCTACTACTGTCCAGCCTGCTTCCCCCCCCCCCCATCTCCGTCCCCATAAATAAAGATCTGTCTGTCTGCCCTCACAAATTGAAATTTTGCTTAAGGTTTCCAGAAGGCCTCTTCTAATGAAGCAAAAATTCCTACCCACTGTTCTCATTGCCGTCTCCCTGACGACCAGCACCAATCTTTGACTATCTTCTTTTTTCTTTATTGTTGTCCAAGGTATTCTTTTTCCACCCACGATCTCCCCACCTTCTTAGAAAACAAAGGGTGTGCTGTTGGGAAGGAGTTCACAGATGGGCTGTGGAAGGAAAGGTTTCAAAGTCCACTTTTAAAGCTGCCCAGTGAGCCTGCTGGATGCCTGATCGTCATAAGCTGTGCTCAGGTGGATGCTCTTTGCCCTGCTGCTGTTACTTGGAGTAGGAAGGAGACAACTCTGGCTCTGTTCCCCAGAGTCAGTCACAACAGGAAGGAGGGAGGGCCGGAAGGCAGTAGAAGTTTGCACATGCTGCCTCACGGAGGCCTGAGATAGCAGAAGACCCACACTGTTGGCCATTTCCATATTCTTATTACTGATAGGTGATGGCATCCTTCTTTCCCACCATTATTTTGTTCTTAAAGCATTACCTCAAGGGGTGCCTAGGTGGCTCTTAGTTGAGCATCCAACTCTTGATTTCAGCTCGTGTCATGATCTTCGGGTCATGGGATCGACCTCAGGTTGGGCTCTATGCTCAGTGGGGAGTCTGCTTCTCTCCTTCTCCTCTGCCCTTAACCCCCACCCAACTCATGCTCACTCTCTCTCTTAAATGAATAAATCTTTAAAAATTAATAAATAAAATACTACCTCAAATAAATGGTACATATTTTTAGATAAAATGAGTGTCTTGTCTCTCCTACTTAATATTCCTACTGAATTAGGGAGTCTTTTTTTATTAATAATGGAGGTCAAGTTTCTTGTGCTTTTTTTTTAGTTTTATTAGGAGACAGAACTAACTTTAAGAAGATGCTAAATCAGGAATGCATCTAGGTTCCTGCTCTGTATATCAGACACTGAATATAGGGGTGAAAATGAGAGGAGGGCTGGATGACCACTGAGGATGACTGAGTGCCCCTGGATGCCATGTGTTACACTGGGGAGTGGGCAGTGAACTGAAATCATATCTAATTCCCCATCAGCTAAGTGAAGGAGGCCTATTTCTACTTGACAGGTGAGGAAACCAAGGCCCATGATCACAGAGCTGCAGGTGAAGCCAAGATTTGAATTTGGCCCTGACTCCCAAACTCCTGACCTTGCTTTAGAAAAACATCACTGTTAGAGAGGATTTGCACAGTTGGCAATAGATAACGCTCTAATCTTCCAGGATTAAAACCTCACAGGTGACTAATGTGACTTCCCTTCATAGAACAGTTAATAGGAGCTCTTACTATGTGCAGATCGTCCTGAGGGAATTTTTTACCACATGAAAAATCTTCATAGTTGTCTTAGACTTCTCCCTCTGGTTTTTCTCAGTTCAAGTTTCTTTATTATGTAAACAAAATAGAACAACTTAGGCAAAGACTCCATTGACCTATGGCATATGTCTCTCAGACAGTTTTTTCTCTCACCCAGAAAACTGGTACCTTCCAAAAACACGAAAATTCACTTAACTGTTCTTTCTTTGTTGTTGTTAGGGGTTTTTGTTTTGTTTTAAAGAAAAGCAAGATCCTGTTACCAAAATGACTCTTAAACTGTTCTCCAAACTTCATTGCGAAGGAAATGAAACTATTAAAAGGCCATTGGCCTGTAATTCAGGAAATTGAATCACCTTGTTTGGAGTCATAAGCCTCTCAGGACCAGAGCTGTGCTGAGCCAAGCACTGTGCCTGAGACAGAACAGTGCCCTGCTCCGAGGGGGCCAGACTGTTGGGCGGAGCCCTGAGCCTCCTCCTCCCAGTGCAGGCCGGCTCCTCAACAGCCTGCTTTTCTTTGCTCCCTAAAACCACAGTCCTCTGTACAAATGAGACTGTTTTGTGAGATATCAGCATTGTGGGTGATTTATTTTTTACCTTAACCTAGATTTTCACTAACGTTTCTATAATATTTGTGGAATAAAATATGTCTTTCAATAAGTAAAAGTCTCTCAGATCTTGAGCATTAAGAATTTCTGCAGGTAAATACTAATTAGGGAGTTTGGATAATGGGTACATGGGGTTCATGAACCTGCTGTCTCTGCTCTTAGTATATATTTACATTTTTTCCATTAAAAAGGATTAAGATATTTTTGTAATTCTGCAGATGAATTTAATTCACATTTTCTAAGTTCTAAGTTTCTCTGTTGCTAGCAGTCTTTCTTCCCCAGCCTGCCCAGTCCCCCTGCTGACTGAACACTGTAGGCAAATGTAACCACATTGGGCAATGAAAGAAAAGGAAGGGAGGGAGACTGTTTGGGCTCAACAGCCCTGAGCTGTTGCTACTTAGAATAATAACGTCTATGGTGGGAGTAGCCATCACTCATATTTTAGGTTCTCGATTGCTGTTGTCACAGTCAGGAATTGCTGCAGACCGAGTAAGAAACTACACGTCATTTTTTTTCCCCCAAAGATCATTAAACCAGGGTTTTCAGCCGTGCAGGCCCTACCCTTTTTAAGAAAATGTATGCAAAGCTTGTAAATAAAGCAAGAGGATTACTGCATGCCTTTTCTTTTTTTTTTTTTTAAAGATTTTATTTATTTATTTGACAGAGAGAAATCACAAGTAGTCGGAGAGGCAGGCAGAGAGAGAGAGAGGGAAGCAGGCTCCCTGCTGAGCAGAGAGCCCAATGCGGGACTCGATCCCAGGACCCTGAGATCACGACCTGAGCCGAAGGCAGCGGCTTAACCCACTGAGCCACCCAGGCGCCCCGACTGCATGCCTTTTCAATGCCAGACTAGAATATTTCCCAGCCATCCCTTCTAAGATTCATTGTGTGTTCCAGGCCCTCCACCTGTCCGCTGTGGTAGCCCCCGCTTTGGCTATCAAGCACCTGAAATATGGCTAGTGCCACTGAAGAATTGGGTGTAAAAGTAAAAAACACACTGGGTTTTGATGACTTATAACAAAAAAGTTAAATCTCAGTAATTTATATATTGATACATGTTGAAACAATGTAGATATACTGGTTAAAATATTTTATTAAAATTTATTTTACAGGGTTTTGTTGTTATTTGTTTTACTTTTTTTAAAAAAGCAGAGGATCTGCTTGAGGAGTCTCTCTCTCTCTTTCCCTCTCCCCTGCTCCCTGCTTGCTCACATACTCTCTCTCTCCCTCTAATCTTTTTTTTTTTTTTTTACTTTTTCTAAAAGATTTTATTTATTTGACAGAGAAAGAGATCACAAGTAGGCAGAGAGGGGGAAGCAGGCTCCCTGCTGAGCAGAGAGCCTAATGCAGGGCTCAGGGCTCAATCCCAGGACCCTGAGATCATAACCTGAGCCGAAGGCAGAGGCTTAACCCACTGAGCCACTCAGGAGCCCTCCCTCCAAAATAATCTTAAAAAATAATAATAATAATCTATTCATATTGAACAAATGATACAATGATATGAAATTATTTGAAATAATTTCGAAGTGTTATTCTGTGATGTATTTATTTTACATGTATACTTAGAATTGGGCTTCACTGAATTACCTTGCTCTCCTTTCCCAAAAGGGTGATGAAAAGGAAGTGAAAATACTGAATAATACTGATTCTGAATTACAGTCATCTTCGTTCACTCTATTTGCTCATATATTTATGTAAATATAGGCGGAGTAACTGTGATGTGTTTTAAAATTCCAGACCTCCTCCCCAAAGAAAACTTTACAAAGGTCCTTGTTCCTAGCTCTGAGCCACAGAAGTATCTTACCCTACACCATGGGACATGTGCTGTTGTCCTACTGCTGTTCATCAAGATGAGGGGTTTTCTGTAAGCCCCTCTTAAAAACATTTTGGCAGGAGTGGTGCCCCTGTTTCCAGGTACACAGACCCCCTGTTTGAACACTCGCTCTGCTAACCCTTTTGAAATCGCATTAGAGATGGGCTAACATAGGAATCTGTTATACATTCCATTTGGCTATTTTTTGTTCATCTGTTTGCTCTCTGTTGAGACTCTAAGGAGACAAGACAGTAATAAAGAGGAATGTAGAAGACCAGAGTTTGTAAGCTCCAGATCTCATAGCTACCAAACCGAGGAAGTACGACAGAAATGTAGTCTAGGCAGAAGAGAACATCCAGAGTAAAGCCCTTTTTTCTTCACCCTTACCGCTTTCTCTTTTGCATCTAGGGATTTGGAAAAGTGCTTTAACAATGAATTATTAGGCATGATGTTTTATTTTATTAGGTTGGAATGAAATACAGAAACCTAATCCTGAAACCTGGGGGATCTCTGGACGGCATGGACATGCTCCAGAATTTCTTGAAACGTGAGCCAAACCAGAAAGCGTTCCTAATGAGTAGAGGCCTGCATTCTCCTTAAACTGGGGATGTTTGGTATCAGTCCATGTCTGGAGGAGAAGTTGACATCGCCATGTGTTACTGGCCTGGAAACTGAAGGGAGTTTTGCAAATGAAAATTTAGATTTCTATTGACTGCCTTTTGTTTTTCGCTTTGAAAAATTTTGCAGATGTAAATGAAACTATAAATACCATGACCTAAGGAAACACTCATTAGAAAATAACTGTACTATAAAGTTTCATAAAAATGGATTTGATTTCTTTTTATAAAAGTTTCATATGAATGTAATTTGACTTTTTACTATTGTAACCTAGATAATATAATGTAAGAGGGCTAAAAATTTTTAAATTGAATCATATACATTATATAATTTGATCCTTCTTATAGCTTAAAGTTTTGTACTTGGGATTTCTGGACTGATAAATGATTCATCACATTCCTCTGGTAAATATTTTCTTGGAGCCCTGCATCACCTTTGACCTTCTGACTCACGGTAAAATGTGACCTCTTTGCCCACATACCTCACAACCAGGGGAATATGCCTCAGTAATGCATTTATCTTTGTATTTGAAGCCTTATGCTCTCCACCTTTCTGCCATACATAAATTATGTTCTGCCATTGGGGGCTATCTTTTCTAAAGTCCTATCAGAAAGTACCAAAAAAAGTATGAGTTTTAACTGAGCTATCCTAATGTATACTGTTTTGCAATATTTGTATGTGTTAGAGGATTTTCTATCTTGTATTAGAGGTTCATTTCCACCTCAGCACATGAGATTGTCAGTCTTTCGGCGTATTTGCCAATTTGGGCACTAAAGCAAGTCCAAGGATATGTTTCTCTTCTCGTGTTCCGATAAGTGGTAGGGACTTTGCCTCCTTTACTGCCATCTCATCCACAGTGACAGATAAACATGTCACAAATGGCCGTGTAGTGAAGAGAGCTCAAGGTGGTGTGGCACAGAAAGAGCTCAGAAACTGCAGAAGAGGAGTGGGTTCTAGACAGAAGTGTTTGAGGATGGCTGCTCCAAAGTGCTACATGTTCTTAAACTCAGCCACAGGGAAGAGGCTCTTCCGAGCCTGTCTTGTCTGGTGTTTTTTATTTTAAATGAACCTTTGGATCTCTTTTTAACTTTCTTTTTTATGAGACTAAATTCTACTTCTATAGCAGACCAGTAAACTCACAGTACTTACTTTTCCCTAGGAGTCTACTCAATAAGGAAACCAAACAGGATAATAAAAAAATTTTTTTAATTAAAAAATCCAACTTTGAATGTACTCTGTTAGGTCTTCCAGTTCTTTTCCACTGTGTAGCTGAGGTATTTTGCTGGTGAGGTACAATTAGACAAGTGACTTTGTGCAAAATAAAAACATATATACATATATTAATTATGCTGCATAATAAAATTATAGACAGTGGGAAAAGTTAAGAGCTGTAACAACACATAAGAAAATTCTAAGATTATTATTGCCAAGCACATGAGTTAAACATGCACATGAAATCCTACGTCCGTCTGAGATAATCACATGGCCCTTCTCTCCCGCAAAGTAGTTTCTTTAACCTGTGGTACTTTTCTCATATCTTCTGTTTTTCCCCCAGACTGTTCTGTTTTCCAGTTTCAGACAAAAACTCTCTTCAGCTTTTTCTATTGTCTTTCTGTGTATATCCTTAACAATAACTTTATCATTTTAAATCTTAACCTATTTCACATGGAAAAACTAATACTTGGTGTGAAAAAGGCTGCGCACAATAAAGTTGGATTATTATCCATGACAGTGAGCTCCCATTTCTTTCATACTTTAATGATAAAACTGAAATGCATAAGAAAACAAAAGTGCTATGATGTTCTTTTTATTTAAAATCCACATCTGATATTTAAAATCTTACAAAGCGTTGCAGTAATTTCAAATACTTACTCTTTAGCATAATTCAAAACTAAGCATAATTCAAAAACTTTATTTTTTTGAAGTTTTTGAAAATGGCCATCTTCCTTCCTTCCTTCCTTCCTTTCTTTCTTTCTTTCTTTCTTTCTTCCTTTCTTTCTTTCTTTTTTTTCCAGATCAGAGCATGGAGTGTTGGGTAAGGCATTCTGAACAGCGGATAAACTATACAGAGTGTCATTGGCCAACTCACACTTCGGATTTGTAAACTGAGCAACATATAATAAAGTCTCTCTTAATTGTTGATCCAGGAGATTTAGGTTTGTTTTGGGTTTTTACAGAGAAGAGAAAGAAAAAGCATGATATTAAGCTATCTACATAGACTTCTTTCCCTTTAGTAGGAACGCTGCATGTTACCTAGATGAATAGGAAAAATTATCTCGGAGAGTTATCACCTGAGCTATTTACGTGAAAATCTTGCTTTTCTATAGCTGATAGGATGATAGGTAAATATCTGTAGCTCTGTGGAATTGGCAAACTGCATTGTGGAAAGAGCCAAAATGGAGAACAATTTGAAAAATCTTGCTTTTCTACAGCGGATAGGATGATAGGTAAATATCTGTAACTCTTTAGAATTGACAAACTGCATTGTGGAAGGAGCCAAAAATAGAGAAAAAAAGTTTTTTTAATTTTTTAATTGACATGATTTTGTGCTTGTATTTTCCTTTTTGTGCTTGTACATCCCTAGTTGGGATGACTTGACTTTCTACTTTTTCATTTTGCCTTTGGCCTTTGTGTATGAATTGATGTACAGAGCAATTCTGCCTCCTCAGTGGATCATCCGGTTTGTTTATGACCATGTTTCATTTTTTCCTTCACTGTCATGCACAAGAAGAATTTTTCATGCTCAGAGGGAATTGAATTAAAATACTAATCCCCCAAATTGAGTTTAGGCATGGTTAACTGAGCCCCTAAAAGTGTTAAAAGAGAAACCCTATTTCATCTGAATAGATGCAACGACCACGGCTGCTTCCTTCTCTTAACACATTATTAGTTATGTGTCTCCCATCTGAAATTGGTAGCCCCTCAAAACTGAATATGCCTTCTCTCATGAATGTTTGGTGAGAATAAAAGAAAAACACACACACACGAAAAACCCATGCTTTCATTTTCTTTGAAAAACAGTCAATGTCCAAAGTTTACTTTTTCATTTGTCATTAACAGAGAAATTTACATGGGAAACAGATCTGCCTAAGTACCAGTTGTAGCAAAGGCAAAGGGTAAAGCTTATAAAATCTAAATACCAGATCAATGTAGCCTTTTCTGACACACCCACAATAAGACTTCAGATTTTGTTTGGAAAAAAAAAAATCTTGAAAATTGGGGTAATGAAAAGAACCCCTTACATAACCCTCTCCAGTGAGTGATTACTGAGTTTTTATTTGACTGAATTTACCTCGTAGTTGCCTTTCCTAACAAAATATAGGTCCAGTGTCTCTGGTCCACTGTGTATGTACAAGGAAAGAGAAATGGTTTGACTATGACACAGGCTCTCTTGTTTCTGTCCGCGTGACCTGGCACCCATTCTGGCTGCTTATTTCATAGAGCTTGGAGGCTCACCTAAAATTGCACTGCAGTGATAAAATGCCCTAGCGTTTGTTGTTGAAGAAACGGTTTGGCTTAGGCCCTTTTAAAGGTACCACATTCACTGATTCCAGCAAGATACCTGACATCACTTTTGAAATCTTTGTGGCTAAAATGGGTAATCAGCCAGGTGGATTCCTAACTATCGAGACAGCCTAAGGAGACTTAAATAATGGTTCACATTAAACTGAAGGAAATCTCCAACCGTTTGAATGAAGACATGAGAAATTCCATAAAAGGTGTTAATCAAATTTACAGATAAGAGATCTGCAGTGGTTAAATACGATATTAAGATTTAAAATTATTTCAGTGCTGAGGCAAATTTAAGATGAAATTGGACAGATTCCATTGCCAAAGTGAATGGAAGGAAATTTGACTTGATAATGGTACTCAGGGAAAAGAAGACACAACAGTTTTATTTGGACAGAATTCCAAATTTATTTGCCCACAGTACAGCACACCTGAGAGGGGAACAGGAGGTAAGAAGGAAAGCCTGAAAGAGTGTGCTGATGGAAGGTTGTGTCCAGATCAAAAGAATTCCTCTGGACTCAGATGTGCTAAGATCAGTCAGCTAGAATATCATGTTCTATTCTAGGTGTCACATTTTAAGCGGACTTCGGCCAAGTATTACAGTGTGTGAAAGAATAGGAACAGGAGGGTGATGTCTGTGAAAATATTTCTCAAGAGGAATACACTGAAGAAAGGGAAGATGATGCATTCAGCCTGGAGATGAAACAGAAATACAAATGATAGCTGTGTTCAAATATTTAAGGATATGGGAGAGAGAATAGGATAATTCTGCAATGCTCCAGAAGCCAAAGCTTATTAGAGAAATGGTTGGAAAATATAAGGCGAATTTAGTTCAAGATAAGGAAGTAGTTTCTAATAATTAATGGTGACTGCAAATAGATTATGCTACTATTAATTAGAATTCAAACAAAGGGGCGCCTGGGTGGCTCAGATGGTTAGGCATCTGCCTTCAGCTCAGGTCATGATCTCCAGATCTTGGGATCAAGCCCCACATCGGGTTCCCTGCTGGCTCAGTGGGCAGCCTGCTTCTCCCTTTCTCTACCTCTCCCCCCTGCTTGTGTGCTCTCTCTGTCTCTCTCTCTCAAATGAAAAAAAAGAGTCTTTTTAAAAAATTAAATAAAATTGAAGAAAGGAGTCAAACAAAGCCCGTGTTTTCCTGGAATGTTTCTTCCTCCACTGAGTAGACATTCATACCAGATCAGCTTTGAGGTCACCCCAGAGTTTAAGATGCAACAAACATAATCATTCGACATCACTCAAGTGAAAGAAACGTTGACGTGCTTGGTCTTAGAAATGGCACATAGATGCAGCTGTTCATACCACAGAGATAGAGCTTAAGCATTTATAATTCAACTGTTGTCTTACTCCTTGTCCATAATCAGTCAGTGCTTAGCCAGAGGTTATTATCAGACTCCCTGTGGGGAATCTGGTAACAGGATGGGAGGCTAACAGTTGTTGTGTGACCATAATAAAACCAAAGGTTCTAGCAATTGCATTTTCATCCCTTACAGAATTTATAATTGCTCTCTGCTCATTCCACCTATCATTACCTTCATCACACATACACAGAAGCAAAAATCTAACTCAGAGACCCAGTTCATTATGCATATGCTCTACCATATTAGGACTTGAGTCATTGTCTCTAGCCCCTGCCCTCCACAGTCCTTGACTTACAGTGAATAGTCCCTAAATATTTGTTAAATAAACATTCCTACTTGGGCCACCCAGATGGCTCAGTCAGTTGACCATCCAACTCTTGATTTTGATTCAGGTCATGATCTCAGGGTCCCGGGATCAAGCCCCACATCAGGCTTCACACTCAGCAGGGAGTCTGCTTGAGGACTCTCTCCCTCTCCTGCTCCTCCCCCTGCTCTCTCTCTCTCTTTAAAATAAGTGAATCTTTCTTAAAAAAAAAAAAAAAATACCTTCGTTAAAATTGTTATTTGCAGGGTTCCTGGGTGGCTCAGTGGATTAAAGCCTCTGCCTTCGGCTTAGGTCAGGATCCCAGGGTCCTTAGATCGAGCCCCACATCGGGCTCTCTGCTCAGTGAGGAGCCTGCTTCCCCCTCCCCTCTGCCTACTTGTGATCTCTGTCTTTCTGTCAAATAAATACATAAAATCTTTTTTAAAAATTAAATTTAAAAAATTGTTTTTTGCTATAAGGCTGCATGTTACTATAATAACTGCACAATATCTATAGGTGACTGTAAAACAACATAAATCAAACTGTTTTACACCTTCCATATGAAGAGGCCCTTTTCCTTAGGGACTAAAAGAGTTTCTCTATGAAGTAGATGGAAGAAATGCTTTTTGGGGTTTTTGTTTTGTTTTCATCACATTTTATTTATTTTTAAGATTTTCTTTATTTGAGAGAGCAAGCGAGCACAAGCAGGCAGAGGGGCAGAAGGAGAAGCAGACCCCCCACAGAGCAGGGGGTCTGACACGGGACTCAATGCCAGGACCCCGGGACCATGATCTGAGCTGAAGGCAGATGCTTAACTGACTGAGCCACCCAGGTACCCCCGAAACGTGCTTTTTGTAAAAGAAAAATTGGGGAATAGAAAATATTTCTAAAGATTTCTCCACTTCTCTCTGTGATTATGTACTCGAAACCTAGGAATTTCTTAATCTAGAATCTCTGGTTCCCTAGAAGATCTATGAAAAGAAGTGAGAAAGCAAACATCCATAAGTGCCCAGAAATTATATTGAAATTTTTTTGCACATGGATATGTGTATTTTTCTGGGAAAATGATCCGTAGCATTCATCAGAAAAATTTGAGGATCATCTTAAAACCATTTGCTTTCGAACTTTTGTCTTTTAATTCATTTGGGAACTGTAAAGTGCCATTATGTATCAGGCATGGTGCTTGACTCCTGAGAAACGAAAAATGACAAAAACTCTGAGCTCAAGTTGCTTAAATGTAGTGGGGAAGACAAATAAGTTTATAATACATCAAAAAAAAAAAAAAAAGAGAGAAAAAAGTTATGTATAAAAAGCCTTTCTAGGGGCGCCTGGGTGGCTCAGTGGGTTAAAGCCTCTGCCTTAGGCTTAGGTCATGATCCCAGGGTCCTGGGATGGAGACCCACATTGGACTCTCTGCTCAGCAGGGATTCTGCTCCCCACCCCCTTCTCTCTCTGTCTGCCTCTCTGCCTATTTGTGATCTCTGTCTGTCAAATAAATAAATAAAATCTCTTTTTTTTTAAAAAAAAAGCCTTTCTATTGTTTTTCTCAACACTGATTGACTGCATTGTACAATTCAACTTTTGTGTCGTCAAATTTTATGATTATCATGCCACCTGCCCCCATAGACTTCTTTCTTTTTTTTTTTTTTTAAGATTGTATCTATTTATTAGAATGAGGAGTGGGGAGGGGCAGAGGGGATGGAAGAAGGAGAAGCAGACTCCCCACTGAGCAGGAAGCTTGACGCGGGGCTTGAACTCAGGACCCTGAGATCATGACCTGAGCTGAAGGCAGACACCCAACCGACTGAGCCACCCAAGCACCCCAACACAGACTTATTTCTAACAAAATGCTTAATTTTCTCTTTTCAGCCTGTCAACAGTGGAACTAAATGCTGCTCTTCCATCTCTGTTACATCAAGGAGTTTCTTAGGCCCTGTGATTAAAGGATTTACAAGTAAGAGAGGAAAATACTTTAACCATGTCTATGTGTTGTGATCAAATGGTTATAAACCAGGGTGCCTGGGTGGCTCAGTCGGTTAAGTATCTGATTGTTGATCTCAACTCAAGTCTTGATGCCAGTGTTGTGAGTTCAAGCCCCATGTTGGGCTCTCTGCTGGGCATGGAGCGTACTTAAAAAGAAAAAAAAAAAAGTGGTTATAAACCTCTAGCCCTTAGAGGTCTGATATGGGGCTCCTTGTGACCTGATAAGTATAAGGTACCCAAGAAGCACTGGTACATCCTATAAATCCAGAAACCCACTGTTAACTAAGATGACCATCGAGTTGTTAAGGGATGTTGCAGAATGAGTCAAGATTCCTTCATTTCAAAAAAAAAAAAAAGAATTCCTTCATTTCCATTGCTGCTGATAAGAGCTGAAGGAAACACATCCGACTCTTCAATCCCTTATTGCCCATTATTTATAACTTCTCTAACTAGGGATAGCAATTAATTTAAGCAGATCAATGCAAGACAAAAAAAACTTCAGCATTCCAAGTTTCATGACAACTTTTATAGCCCATTTCCTTGTCTAAATGTACTGTAATTTATTTAATCAATTTCCTGTTGTTGAGCTTTTAGGACATTTTCACTCTTCAGACACATCCTGCCAAGATTATGTTTTCAAATATATCATTTGCCGCAGCTATCAGTTTATCTGTTAAATAAATTCTTAAGAGTGTAGTTCCTGGTTCAACGTGTAGAAGCATTTTAAGTATTGATAAATATTATCAAATTAGAGCCATGTCTCTTAATACTGTTTACTACAGTTGTTTAACATTGAGGCAGTAACTAAAGGTAAATGAGGAAAAGTGATGATTAGGAAACAAAGCAAAAAAAAAAAATCTGGTGTGATATCATTTATATTGCTTTCTTTTCCCCATCGGGTGATGAGAACTAAAGTTTATTTCTTTGGGAAAGTGGTAGGAGTGATTCCAAACAGGAATTTTCTTTCTGTATTAGTGATTGGATAGGTCCCACAAGGAATGTAAGACTCTATCCCAGAACAAAGCAGTCATCAGTCCTTTGTATTCAGGGCTAAGTGGGGGAAAACCAAAAGATCCATTTTGTCATCCCTGTCCCAAATCAGATGCCTTTCTATGGTCTTAAACATTTGTGTGACTGACAAGTGGGACTTGTGTTGTTATTCACAATGCAATCACTGTTCTAAACACGCACATGGCCCACTCTGCCTCAGCTTCAATTATAAAATCTTCAGCCAGAGGCTATTATCCTCTGTTTTGTTCAGTCAGCACCCAGTTAGCCAGTGAATTCCCAACGGGGATCAGGTGGCAAGAGAGAAATTTCTCACACTTCATCTATCAATCCCTTACATACCCCAGCATATTTCTTCCTTTGGGGGCCCCTTTTGAGGGCAATTTTTCTGAAGCCGTTTGGGAAGGTGACCCAACTTTGCATTTCCTTTTTTTAATTTGCCTTAGTTAAGGAGGGAAATAGGACTAGTTGAATGACTTACCCAAATGAATATAGAACCTCCAAATTCACAGAGCTCAGTTCTTCTGTGTAATGATTTTCAAGTCACTAATTCCTCAGTAGATAAGCTACAATTCTGTGGTCTAACCAGCCCTATGAAGCATCATTTTCCTTCCTGCCTTCCCTTTCTTTCATTCGTCTTTCTCCCAAAAGACTAATTAGGTGAGTGGAAGATTTAAGCAAAAGTCTCCAAATCCCAGAAGGAGCATTGACAAAGGTCTGAGGCAGAACACGTACCTAGCTAGTGAAACGTGGACAAAGATCAGGGTGCTGCTTTTTAGTTTGAAGGTGGGGTCTTGGAGGGCTTTTCTTCCAACATTCCATTTTAATTACTGTCAATATTCTAATGCCGGCAAGCTACATAAGAGGTTTGGAAGGACTAGAGTAGAGTAAGTTATATACTACCCCGTAAGTAAATGCCGTTTTAAAATGTTTGCAGAATGCTTAAGGGCTCTCAGAGATTTGACTTCTTTCTTACCTCATCAACCCAATTTTGATTAAGATTATAACCTTGTCCTGGGAAGCCAGACTGCTACCTGGTTGACCTTTTCTCTACTGAAGTTCAGGGTAGAGTAGAAAAAAAAAAAAAATTCATCCCTCATTCAATGTTTTGAATCCAAATTTAACTTTCCCCTAGTTAAAGCCAACTGCTTTCGTAAGGGTGGTGTGTTATGTGTGTGAACATCTACAGAAACCCGATTAGTTCCTCTGTCTACCTAATAAGCTTCTCAGGACCATGTCCAGATTTAGCCGGGCATGTTAGTACAGCAACACACTGTTGTCTGTGGCGCTAGTAGACAAAATGTCAGTACGCCTGCTGCATTCCTCTGGGATAATAGAAATGAAGTCATTACATCAGAAAATGGATCGTGTAGTCAGGATGTACTTGCCTCTGCCTGAATACACTGGCTGTCCCAGGTTAAGGTCACCGAACCAGCAGCTGGATGGGTTCTCGTAGCCGGAAAAGGGTGAGGCGGTAGTGGCACTTAGCAGCACAGAGGTTTCTGATATTGGAGACAGGAATGACAGAGGTTGGTAAGGAGGCTGCAGCCCACGGAGAAGTCAGTGTTAGAAAAGCAGGGCCAAGAACCTGGCAGTAGGAGTGCTAGCTGTGAACCCCTGCAGGACCCAGAGGGGAGAGAGCACTGATATTTAAGAGAAGCAAGTGTCCGGCTTCAAGATATACTTGATGAACAAATTATTATTGTAATCAAGATAAGTAGGGGAAGTTCTCCTTTTCAAAAATAATATAAGAGAATAGCTCATTACCTCCAACCAGAGTTCAGGTCTTATTAACCTTTAATAATAAAAAAGTATGAAGTTAGAAGAAAACTCTTATAGGCTCCTGGCTGGCTCATTTGGTGGAATGTGTGACTCTAGATCTCAGGATTGTGAGTTCGTTTGGTGTAGAGATTACTTAGAATCTTAAAAAGAAAGAAAGAAAGAAACTCCTCAAAACTTCCCTATTACCTCTTATGTATAGAAACTTGTGTAGTCTTGTTCTAATGTAACATTACCAGAGTTGACCTTTACTGTGCATGCCAGAAGAGTCTAGCTGTCATCTTGAAACTAGAGGAAGCAGTAGAAGGAACTGTTTGACAAACTTGACAACCATTTCTAACATTTCTAAAAAGCCTAATCAATAAACAAAAGGATAAAGATGTGGGTCAACTCTCTGGGAACATATAACTGACGTAAATAATTCTCCCCCATCAGACTTGTGTCTCAAGTCTTAGAAATTATCCTTTTTATCATGATTTTTATCTTGAATGCTTCTTTATGCCCCCAAAGCTCACCTTGCCCCTCCACCCTCTTATACGACATTCTCATACCACATTCTTTGGGTAAAGAAAATACAATTTCAGGATGGGTGTTTCTCTTGATGCTAAGACACTTAAAAGGTAAATGTGGAAAGCAAAAGAAGTAAATGCTTATTCCTTTCCCATCTGGATTTTGCAAAGCAAACCAAAAGAAAATAGCACAGTCTCAATTAGCATGTCTTTAATTTCCTCTTGCCTCTCTCTCACTCTCCTCAGGATTAAATGTTCCCCTGTCCTTAACCAAAATGGAAATATGATCTCATGCTTGTTTATTGGGTTGCCTTTGCATTTCCTATGACAATAAGGTGTAAATTTTGATTGACCTTACTCTCTTCCCCCAAACACAGGGGAAGTCCTCAGGGAGCTTGCTATAAGCATATCCAAGTGCAGCTGAATCTCTTAGGTAGACACTGTGTAAAAATAGAGTGGTGCTTTTGGATGCTAAAGTGTCATCATTCAGTAGTGTTGTCTCTGCACTCCAGGTGCAAGTCCAAGGATTCTGCTAAACGGAGTTGCCAAATACTAATTAAACTAATTGGTTATCAATGCTATTCTTACACCTTCTGATTTTGGGATTTCTCCCTTGAGAAGAGGGACATATTTATCCCACTCTCCATACAAGATACACAAATTCTGATCACACTGTACATTTTGTCAAGTGAGCAAGAAAAATTACTTTATCTCATCAGTCTGGAGAGAAAGTGATGAGTATGCTTATTTCTTTTCTCCCATTTTCATTTCACTTTGTCCAATAAATAATCAAATATATTTTAAAGGAAAAAGCAGGCTAACTTAAATAAGACCTATCAAGATGAAGAGACTCATAATAAGAATTACAATTTTCCATGATGAGGGAAAGAAAATGACTTTCCAATCTAGAAAATGGAATAAATTGAAGGAACTGGAGAGCTTCAAATGCATAGGAAACAGAAGGGAAGAAAGAAACCACTATACTTCTGAAACCGACAACGCAATTCCACATCACAGCCGTCAGACTGGCGGCAATACGACAAGACCAAATTAAGGTTAAAGATGAACATGTCCAGTAATTCCACTCCAAGGTAGGTAGCAGACAAACTCCTCTGAATGTATAGTGTGAAATGTCTACTAGAACGCTCCCAACAGCTTTGTTTGGAATTGCAAGATAGTGAAAACCAAGAAAATGTCCATCAACGGACGAGTGGATAATACCCTGGGGTATATTTGAATAATAGACTATATAGCAATCAGAATGAGTGAACTAAAGGAATGTACATCAATATGTACATCAAAATGTACCAATATGGGTATCACTTAAAAGAATATTGAATGAAAAGTCCCATTGTAGAAGGATATGTTCAGGTTAGTGTTTATATAAAGTAGTGCTTTTCTGTGTGTGTGTGTGTGTGTGTGTGTGTGTGTGTGTATGTTTGTGTATTTAAAATACTATGCATCTTAGATCTCTACATAGTATTGAAAGTACAAAAGCATCACATGAAAATCACACCAAATTCAGAATATGGTTTCCTCTGGCGAGGGGGAAAAAGAATGGATCTGGGAGGATGCTCAGGGTAGCCCAGCTATAACTGCAGCAGTTTTTCTTTAAAAATCCAATGCAGGGTGCTTGGGTGGCTCAGTTGGTTTAGTGTCCAATTCTTGGTTTCAGCTCAGGTCATGATCTCAGCAGCCCAGGGTGGAGCCCTGAGTCAGCCTCCACACCCAGCGCAGAATCTGCTTGAGATTCTCTCTCCCTCTCCCTTTTCTCCTCCCCCACTCATGTTTTCTTTCTCTCAAATAAATCTTTTTTTTAAAAATCCAATGGAAGTATGGCATAACGCCAAGGTTTTCTAAAACTTTGTTTTTTATTCCTTGAAATATTTTTTAATTAAAAAAACAAAAAGTAGAATACTTCTGAGGGATTTGTCCAAAGGTGGCTTTCAAAGCAAATTTTTACCAGTCCATCCAACCTCAGTCTTGAAAAATGCAGGCCTAGATAATTCCCACATTTAGACATTTTAAGGATGCCCCATGGGTGTCCCCACAAAAGCCAGAAATGAGCATTCTAACCCAATGAAAATTAAGCTGAGGTTGTTATAGTAAAAACATGGGAGTGAGGACCTGAGTCCTGCTCTCATGGTCTCAGTGGTACTTGGCCGCAGGACTTAACCTAAGAGAGGTGGATTTGACTCCTGACTGCTCTTTCCCAGCTGGTAGTGCTCATTACGATTTTCCTTCCTCCTCTTTCCTAACAGAGCCCAGATTATCCAGTATCTTGATTCACCTAAGGGTAATCCCATGACCCTTGCTATAACTGACTTAGGAATGGGCATATGAATTCCTCCAGGCCAATGATAAGTGAGGGAAATTTGCTAAGGACTTCTGAGGATGGCTTCCTAGTTTTCGAGACAAAGAGACAAAAAGAAATGGTCTTCTCTGGCATTGTCATGTGTAGTGTTGAGACGGAGAACTATATGAGGGTCACGACAAAGCCAATCCTTTCATGAAGGGCAGAACCAAGAGAACCGCAGAGAAATACAGTCAGTGCAGCTAGATTGTGTCAAGTCTGAAGACCGCCTCATCTCTGGGCATTCAAGTAAGTGAGCCATATCTCTGTGTTATTTAAACTAGTTAGAAATGGGTTTTATTACTTGTGGCCAAAGACATTCTAAGTGAAGCATACACCCATGACTCAGCTTCCTCAGCCGTATGTGATATTAATATCTGGTCCACCCTACCACCTCACTGAGTGGTTTTGAAGCTCAAGGTGGACCAACACATGTGAGTATGCTTTGTAAACTAGAAGTTGCCATTCAGGGGCAAACTGGTGCTATTTTTAATAATCTTGCTATAAAGTTGAGATAAAAATTTTAGTTCTCTATGTGAATTATGTATGTCTTAGGATGGAGTTATTCAATTTATTTATTTTAAATGATACTTCAGAAATCTTATGAGAATGTGTATGTTATTCTTTTGAATCACATAGAGCAGTTATATATTTACAGTATCAGTTGAGAATATCCTCAGCAGAGTTTTTACACTAGTATAGGACTGAGGCATCATAAAGAGCCATTTATGTTAAAGGAGTTAAAAAAAAAGTTAAAAAACATTTGTATGTAAAATATCGTCTCCTTACTTAAAGATTGTGGGATGTGTGGCATAACATGTCTGTATCTCAGCATCTGCTATCTCTGTCAGGGTTAAAGGATTCGGGTAGAGTACTTAGAGCAGGGCCCAACGGGTGACATAGTAACAGGCAGAGTAATAACAACCAATACTTACTAACACTAACTACATTGGAGACCTGTTCCACACACCTCACATTTATCAACTCGTACACCAGAACTGGATTGTAGAGTTATTGTAGTTTTAATTTTTAAAGTAGCTTTATGCTTTTAGGGAAAATGTTATATGCTTATTACTTTAAAAATTAAAACAACACAATAAAGTATACAAATGAAATGGTCCATCTTATTACCTGGGTGCTGAATAAGCTGGATAAGCAACCAGACACATCTCACGTGGCGTGTACACGTACATATACGCTCATATATACACACAAGCATACGTGTGTATGAGCGAATGGTATACATGTGTGTGTGTACACACACATACCCATACATAAATTATACATACATGTACACATCTCTTTTAGTAGGACAAAACAAATGGCATTTTAAGTATCTAGCGGATTTCACCTCCTGGGGGTTAAAAAAGCAAAACTTTTGTTTTTAAAATATATTTATTTATTTTCAAGAGGAAGGGCACACTTGCATGAGTGGGGGAGGGACAAAGGGAGAAAATCCCAGGCAGAGCCTGATATGGGGCTCTACGTGGGGCTCAGTCTCGCAACCCTGAGATCATGATCTGAACCAAAATCAAAAGTCGGGATTTGACTGAACCACGCAGGTGCCCCAAGAAATAAGACTTTTTCACATTGTTTGGGATATTGCTTGTAAGTGATTAAGGTTTAGTCATGCAGCAGACACCTAAATACACCTTTACGTAAATAAGGTCATGCTTTCCTTTTTTACTGGTCTTAATTTGTTTTTAATTTAAAAGAACTCTCCGGTCACAGTACATTACCACTCTTTTTTTTCATCATAACTACTTATTCCTACCTAACACTTCCCTTGTTAGTTTGTTGGTTAACTCCCCTGACAACAGTCTTTTCTCCTTCTTTGTTTTTTATTTTTTTTAAGATTTTATTTATTTATTTGAAAGACAGAGATTACAAGTAGGCAGAGAAGCAGGCAGAGAGAGAGAGAGGAGGAAGCAGGCTTTCTGCAGAGCAGACAGCCCGATGCCGGGCTCGATCCAAGGACACTGGGATCATGACCTGAGCTGAAGGCAGAGGCCTTAACCCACTGAGCCATCCAGGTGCCCCTCCTTCTTTGCTTTAAAAAAAAAACTTTGAATCTTGTTTTTTCATAAAATTAGTTGTGGGGCGCCTGGGTGGCTCAGTGGGCTAAAGCCTCTGTCTTCTATAAAGAACTCCTCAAACTCAAAACACACAAAACAGACAATCATATTAAAAAAATGGGCAGAAGATATGAACAGACACTTCTCCAACAAAGACATACAAATGGCTCTCAGACACATGAAAAAATGTTCATCATCACTAGCCCTCAGGGAGATTCAAATTAAAACCACATTGAGATACCACCTTACACCAGTTAGAATGACCAAAATTAACAAGACAGGAAACAACATGTGTTGGGGAGGATGTGGAGAAAGGGGAACCCTCTTACACTGTGGGTGGGAATGCAAGTTGGTGCAGCCTCTTTGGAGAACAGTGTGGAGATTCCTCAAGAAATTAAAAATAGAGCTTCCCTATGACCCTGCAATTGCACTACTGGGTATTTACCCCACAAATACAGATGTAGTGAAAAGAAGGGCCATCTGTACCCCAATGTTTATAGCAGCAATGGCCACGGTCGCCAAACTGTGGAAAGAACCAAGATGCCCTTCAACGGACTAATGGATAAGGAAGATGTGGTCCATGTACACTATGGAGTATTATGCCTCCATCAGAAAGGATGAATACCCAACTTTTGTAGTAACACGGACGGGACTGGAAGAGATTGTGCTGAGTGAAGTCAGTCAAGCAGAGAGAGTCAATTATCATATGGTTTCACTTATTTGTGGAGCATAGCAAATAGAATGGAGGACAAGGGGAGATGGAGAGGAGAAGGGAGCTGAGGGAAATTGGAAGGGGAGGTGAACCATGAGAGACTATGGACTCTGAAAAACAATTTGAGGGTTTTGAAGGGGCAGGGGGTGGGAGGTTGGGGGAACCAGGTGGTGGGTATTATAGAGGGCACGGATTGCATGGAGCACTGGGTGTGGTGCAAAAACAGTACTGTTACACTAAATTTAAAAAAAAAAAAAAAGCCTCTATCTTCGGCTCGGGTCATGATCCCGGGGTCCTGGGATAGAGCCCTGCATCGGACTCTCTGCTCAGTGGGGAGCCTGCTTCCCTTCCTCTCTTTCTCTGCCTGCCTCTCTGTCTACTTGTGATCTCTGTCTGTCAAATAAATGAATAAAATCTTTGAAAAAAAAATTAGTTGTGATTGAAAAAAAAACATGGAACATAAAATTTACCATACTGGCCATTTTCAAGTATATGGTTCAGTAAAGTATATTCACATTGTTGCGAAATAGATTTCCATCTGTTTTCATCTTGCGAAACTGAAACTCTGTATGCTACTCCATTTTCTCCTCCCCCATCCCGGTACCATTCTACTTTATGTTTCTATGAATTTGTGGCAATCTTATCTTCCTTTAACTCAACATTTATTCCCCAGCACCCAGTATAGTCATGTTCTGCAAATATTTGTTGGGTATATGAATGGATTTGTATTTGCACTATACAGAAGCAAACAAAAATAGGTCACAGGCTCATTTGTGCTAAGAAATCAATAACCTCCAAATAGCTAAAATGTATTGACCATCTACTGCATATCAGGCGCATTACACTAATACGGCACTTGGCCTCTGCAGTCAATTCCAACATAGCAGCCACAGTGATCCTTTTAAAGATGTCAAATCCTTTACTCAAAACCCTGCAATGGCTCCTAATGATACTATGATAAAATTTCAAAGAGGACTGTGGGCCTTATCCTAGCGTGACCTCTTTCTTCTGCCTTTTTTCTGCTTTCCTTCTCTGTCCCTTCCACTCCGAACACACTGGATTCTTTGCAGTTTCTCAAATATTCCAGCAACACTCACCAACGCACTGTTGCATGCGCTGTTCTTTCTCCCTAGACCATTCTTCTCGTACCCACATTGTTCGTGCCCTCATTTCTATCAGCAACTTACTCAAACATCGCCTTCCTAATGATCTGGTTCTCAACTACCCCAGCAAAAAGAGCAACATGTGCCCTACCCCCACCCTGGTTCTCCCTAATTACTTTCTCTTTTCATCTGTGGAAGTTACCACCATATGACCTACCTATATTTTTCTTATGTATTTTTGCTTGCCTTCTGTTTCCCTCTACATGATGGCAGCTACTTTTATCTGTTTTATTTACTACTGTGTCCCAGTGCCCAGAACTATGCCTGACACCTAGTAAATGCTCAATAAACATTAGCTTAAAATGAATGAATTGATGGATCGTGACAAAACCCAGGTCAGTGGTTGCCTTAGGCTGGTGAGTGGGGCAGCTGACCGTGCGGGAATACAGGGAACTTCTATATCTTGATCATGTATATGATTACATATGTATGTAAACTTTTACAACTCATGGACATATACTCTTAAATTATATCATCTGTAAATTATACCTCAAGAAATGGATTTCTTCCCATATATCAATTTGCATAAAGTCAGCATTTACAGAGTAGTAAAGCTATAATTCAAACCCAGGTGTGTCTATTCCAAAGTCTATTCTATTTTTATGAGGCTGTACCATGTCCCCTAAAGTCTGCCCTACCTAGTTTCCATGACTGGTCCTGCTGAGGTCTTCACCAGAAGGCTCAGTCTCAGTTGATTTCAGGTTTGTAAATCTTCAAGACAGGCCATGCGGTTTTGGTTTTATCTCTCCCACATTTTTAGATCTTAGGAATGATAATCATATAGATGAGTGGACTACATTTGTGTCCCTCTGGGAAGCCTGGTGTAATGCAAACTCAATGATACTGAACTCGTGTAATGGTCAGTTTTATTTGTCAGCTTGACTAAGCTATAAAGTACCTAGTCATTCAATCGAACAGTAATCTGGGTGTTGCTGTACAAGTATTTTGTAGACGTGATAAACACCTACGGTTATTTCACTTTAAGGAAAGGTGATTATCTTTCATGATCTGGGTGAGTCTGAACCAATCAGTGGGAAGGCCTAAGAACAAAACTGAGGTTTTTCCAAAGGAAGAAGAAATGCCGCCTATTGACGCAGGTCAGTAGTCCAGGCTGCCCTTCCTGATGTTTTGCCCTGCAGATTCTGGACTTGCCTAATTAGCCCTCACTATCACATAAGCCAGTTCCTTGCATAAACCTTTGTCTCTGTCTCTTTCTCTCTCCCTCTCTCTCTCTCTCTCTGTGAGAGATAAAATGAAACACAGGCAGGAGTGCTGAAAATGTGGCATCTTGTAATTACTAATGTCCTAATGATAATGTCTGGGGCTAATTAGTCCCCAAGTATTCATGTACTTAACTGGACTTAGGCTGTCTGCAAGGAAGAGCCCTAAATGATTATGGTAATGTTACCATCTCTTCCCTCTCTCCAGCTGTGGCAAGGTCCACTCTGTATTGATCTCTATACTTTAATTACCCCAGACTTACACACGTCCCAGTCCTTCTAACCTTTGCCCCTACATCACCCTTTAGACTGAGTCCTGAGTGTTGGATACCTCCTGAATTTCCTATAATTGTGCTCAGCCTACTTTATGGGAAGCCCAGTGGTCATCACTTCTGGAGTGACTTGGCAGCCATGGTCTGTCTTGCTGTCCCACTGTGATGGGCAGATCCTAAACCTTCCGCATCTCACCAACTTCATTCTGCAGCCTCCAGCAGAACATCAGACATGCAAGTCTTGGTATAAACTGTAAAAGATGGTTAGAAAGATGATTCCAATTAATTATAAGTGGCTCAGTCACAAAGAGTAGGGCCTTTTCTAAAAGTAACTCGAACCCAATCTTCCAAAGCTGAGTTTGAAAACATGCTGTATATGTGTGTATACATGCCTTACTTTGTGACTTTGATTGTTTTCAGAAATTAAATTATGTTTCAACTGGATGTTTTGTTGTATTATCCATAGGTCTTTTTTTTTTTTTAAAGATTTTTATATATTTATTTGACAGAAAGATAACACAAGTAGGCAGAGCAGCAGGCAGAGGGAGAGGGAGAAGTAGGCTCTCTACTGAGCAGGGAGCAGGGTTCGATCCCAGAACCATGGGATCATGACCTGACCCGAATGCAGCCACTCAACTGACTGAGCCTCCCAGGTGCCCCATATTATCTGCAGTTCTTAACCATTCTATCTGTGCAGCTAATTGTGCCATGTGCTAAATTCTATAAACTCTCAAATATCACTAAGAATGGGAGAATGTTAAACAAATACCGACTTTTTAAAAATTACTCATTTTAGTCGTGAATTCTAACTTCCTTCACCACAAAAACCTTGCATCCAAGTTGTGAGCAACTACCAAGAATGACTAATTTGTGATTCTTTTTCCTCTTCTCACTTATCCCCTCATAATACTTAAAGCAGTGATTGAAAACAAACAACAAAAAGTGAGAAATCTTAATTATCTCTCAACTCAGTGGGGAAGATTTCTATACCAAATGGCCACATTCTTGGCCAGATCACTTAATGTCCTTGAACTTCAGCAGCAGCTAAAGCAACTGGACTGGCTGTTTTTCAAAGTCTTTTAGCTCTAAAATCCTGTGAGCCTGTGAGCTCTGGCCTCAAATATCGAAGCAATGTTTGAATCTGCCCAAGGAAGGAGGAGGTATAGGGCAGGAAGGCAGAAGTCATGTTTGCATAGGTTCTCCTGGGCTCCACCCACAGCAAGCTGTAGATTAAAAATATGGCCAGGGCAATGTGACCCCCCTGCATTTAATAACACAGAGAATACCCTTCTTTTCTCTTTCTAGATAAGACAGTGATTTTAAGTAAGAAAGGCGTGTTAGTGAAACAGAGGAGGAGGCCAGTGTTTGTTTTTGTCTTATTTCCCTGTTGATGGTTAGAAGGGAACTTGCCACAGAATGGAAGATACTGTCACAGGGGCTCATCAGGGGAAGCAGGGCACTGCTGATCTGCCGAGGGCTGACCTGACTGAGCACAGGCTGCTCTCGGACTCCTGCTCTGCCCACGCCAGCTCGGGTCAGTAGTGACCCAGACCTCCTTCACACCGCTGCCCTTCCCCCCCTCACCCAGTCCTAACCTACGCACTGTTGGCCCGCCTTCGTGGCACCATGGCCACTGAGAGGAATAGTGGAGGGGGCTTGGGAATGGAGAGCCTCCCCACCAGGATAAGGTTCTTCCATCAGCAGAGTTGAAAGCTGCCCCCACTTCTGAAGAGACAGTCTCTGAAAGGGCCAGAAGATTATTGTCAGATTGAAGAGAGGGGTGCCTGCTCCTTGTGAGGCCAGGAGCTGAAGCTGTTGAAAATGCCTGAGAGAGTGGCCCAGGCTGGGATCACAGAAGTTGTGGCCCCAACGAGCCCAGTCACTGACGAAGATTAAAAACTCGTAAGAGCCAGACAATTTCTGGGAACCTGAAGAGCTGTAATCGCTGACAGGCCAGCCTATTTCAGATGGGCTGAAAGAACAGACATGTCTGGAGTAAACATCTGCCTGTTATTACCACAGTCTTTCAGGTATTTGGTAGAAGCTAAAGAAATAAGGGTCACATATAAATAAACCTAATTGGATTGAGGGAAATGAAGAGGATTAACTCAATCCCTATTAATTTGGATTAAAGTCACTTATACCTTCCAATGTAGGCCAAGTCTAGCTAAGGGAAATGAATTAAGATGAATAAGAGTTCTCTGTTTTCCAAGTCTACAGATATTTTTCTGACAAGTTGGATCTTTGTTAGTTATGACAAAAATAGTGCTACATAGGAAAAAAAAATGTTTTTATTGTGGTAAAATAATCTATAACAAAAACTTTGCCATTTTCACCATTTTTAAGTACACAGCTCAGTGGTATTAAGTACATACACATTGTTGTACAACCATCACCGTTGTGCCCATTAAACACCAACTCCTTATTCCACCCTCCATATCCTATGGCAGCCAGCATTTTATTTTCTATGAATTTAACGACTCTATATATAGCTCACATAAGTGGAAATATATAGTATTTGCCCTTTTGTGTTTGGCTTGGAATATTGAGCATAATGTCCTCATGATTCATCCACACTGTAGCATGTATTAGAATTTCATTCCTTTTTAAGACTGAATAACATCCAATTGTGTGTGTGAGTGTGTGTGTGTGTGTGTGTGACATTCTGATTATCCCATCATTTTTGTCTACAAACATTTGGGTTGTTTCCACCTTTTGGCTATTGTGACTAACACTACTATGAACTTTAGTGTGCAAATATCTGTTCAAGTCCCAGCTTTTGGTCTTTTGGGTATCTACATGGCAATAGAATTGCCAAATTATATAGCAAGTCTATGTTTTATTTTTTTGAGAAACCACTGCCTGTACTGTTTTCCACAGCAGCAGTTCCCACCAGTGAAGCAGAAGTGTTCCATTTTTCCACATGCTTTGCCACTTGTTATTTTCTGTTTTTTTTTTTTTTTAATGATAGTCATTCTGATTGGTGTAAAGTAGTATCTCATTGTGGCTATGAATTGCATATCCCCTAATGATTTGTGATTTTGAGCATTTTTGCTGTGCGTGTGTCCACTTACATATCATCCTTGGAAAAATGTCTGCTCAAGTCCTTTGCCGATTTTTCAGTTGGGTGTTTTTGTTGTGAAGTTGTAGGAGTTCTTTATATATTCTGGATATTAATCCCTCAGCAGATATATTATTTTAAGTACTTTCTCTTGAAACAATTGTTTAAGTTGGCATGTTTTAACTTTTTTTCAAGCCAGAACACACGTATTTTAGGCCTAAAGAAGTAATACAGGCTAAGGACGCCTGGGTGGCTCAGTCAGTTGAGCATCTGCCTTCAACTCTGGTCATGATCCCAGGGTTCTCCAGGGAGCCCACTTCTCCCTCTGCCTGCCACTTCTCCTGCTTGTTCTCTCTCTCTCTCTCTCTCTCTTTCTCTCTCTGACAAATATATAAAATCTTAAAAAAAAAAAAAAAAGAAAGAAAGAAAGAAAGAAAGAAATGATACAGGTTCATGATATAGTTTCAAAAAATAAAAGGAATATAAAAGTAAAAACTACTCAAAACTGCACAGCCCAGACATAACATTATTTTGCTATTTATCCTTCCAGGCATTTTCCTCTATATGCAGAAAAATTTTCACAACCCATACTATACATGCTATTCTATAACCTTTCCTTAGTAATAAACCCAAGTATATATGATTGGCCCAAAGTACCACAAAGTACTCCACTGAACAGATATATCACAATGTATTTTATCACTCTACCAGTGACAAAAGATTGAGGTGGGTTCTAACTTATCCTTATTGTAAACAATGCTTCACGAGTGCCCTTTATGTATATCTTTACATATTTGTTCAGTTCGTTCACTGGGATGAATTCCCAGAGGTTGAATTTTTGGGTAAAAAATATGCATATTTAAAATTTTGATATCCTTTATACTGCCCAATTACCTTCCAGAAAGGCGGAACCAATTTATACTCTTACTGCATATGAGAGTGCCCATTGTCCCACACCCTTGCCAAATTGGCATGCTTTCAACAATGGTAAAAATAGGTTCTTGTCTGCTTTCCTCCCATGAATCCTGCCAAAGTGCATGACGTGAAATTAAATGAGAGGAATATAAAGTTGACAGATGGGCGGTATTTTGGTCACTGTAATGTTTTATCTAAAGCACACCATTTTCCCCTCAAAGCAAATGTGATAGATAAGTCCTCTTCATTTTTTAGTACAAGTTCTAGGAAATAATTTCCTAAATGGATTGATTCCTTAGAGAGAGAATGTCTCCGAGGATGTAGAAATTATTCAAACCAAATATGCTTTCAATTGATAGAGGATATACATTTTTTTGACACAACAGTATCTATCCTTTTTCAAAAGAGTCAAAGTGTTTCACTCTGCAGTATTTATTCAAAGGATCATATCATAGCTGATTCTCAGTGTGCTCATTTATTTTTCTAAAATTCCTGAAGAGAAATATGTTTCACCAACCTTGTTTTATGTTTTGTAAGTTTTTTAATCGAGGTCTAATTTACATTTAGTGCAAGTTTTTTCTTTTTAAAATCTGATTGCACATAACTTTTAAAGATCCTTTTACCTCAAATTAATTTAAATGTACTCTGGAAAGCACAGAAGCAAAAGGGAGTTTTTTTTTTCCCCCTTAAGATCTCATTTATTTATTTGTGAGAGAAAAAGAGCACAAGCAGGGAAGCAGCAGGCAGAGGGAGAAGTGGGCTCCCTGTTGAGCAAGGAACCCAATGCAGAACACAATCCCAGGACCCTGGGATCATGCCCTGAGCTGAAGACAGACGCTTAACTGACTGAGCCACCCGGGTATCCAAGAAAGGAGTTTTATTTATTTTTATTTTTTTAAGATTTTATTTTTATTTATTTGACAGAGAGATCATAAGTAGGCAGAGAGGGGGAAAACAGTCTCCCTGCTGAGCAGAGAGCCCCATAAAAGCCTTGATCCCAGGACACTGGGATCATGACCCAAGCTGAAGGCAGAGGCTTAACCCACTGAGCCACCCAGGCGCCCAAGGAAGGAGTTTTAAATTAGATATTTCACTCTGTGGATATATAATCCCATAATCCCAAGCATTGAATTTAACATGATAAGTTTGTTTTCTCATCTGATAACCTAGAAAAGTGAAATCTACTCTACCTTCTCCATAGAGATGTTGGAAAGACTGAGACATCTCAATCCTATAGGGAATTGAATTGTACATTTTTAAAAAATGTGTAGCCAGTCAAATATATTTAATTGACTTATATCTGACCTTGAAGTTCTTGTGCCCAAAGGGATGTCTTTCTTTTTCAAATGAAAACATGTAAGTCAGATGTACACTTTACAGTATAAAATTATCTTATTGGAGGGTATAGCTCAGGGGTAGAGCATTTAACTGCAAAATTATCTTATTGTTTTGGAATTCATATCAATTAAAAGCATTTTGAAACTGTTCAGCTTCACTGACAGAATTAATGAAACTTACATGACAAAAAGCCAGAAAATGATTAAGATAATTGTAAAATGAGAACTGTACATTAATAACCCTTTTAATTTTCCCCCTTGTGGCCACTTAATAAATTAAACATATCAAATTATTATTAATGTAGCACTTCTGATGTTAGCAAAATTATATTTTTAAAAAGGCACACCAATAAAATTGTTTTGAGAAAAGAGACCACTCCAAATCCTGTTATCCTAGTAACAAAACTATGAAAAGCTTTGCTGTTTTTCATATTCTTTCCCAGGCTGTGTTCTACTGTGTTTTTCTTTTAACAGACTGATTAGGGGTAAATGATTATCCTCTGAAATTTCTTCACTTCCCAGTGGGGATAACTTGAGGGGGGAATACAGGCCTCTCTCCTCCTTGCTCACTCTCACCTTGGGAAAAAGCACCTTCTTTGGTGAGACTGAGAGAGGCGAAGTGCTAATGTGTCACTGGGCCCTTCTTTCAGAGGGCTCTATCCTTAAAGACTGACCTTGAATTAACCTTACTACAATAGGTCCTGTCCTGCCAGAAGGTCTGAAGTTTGAGAAGTTTATTTTTAATTCTGCAAAGTATTAGGAAGATAATTTGACCACAGATCCACATCATAGTCTCCTAGCAGCTTTATTAGTTAAGAAGCTGACTTTTGTAAAAATTATTTTTTATTATGGTAAAAAACACAGAACAGGGTGCGTGGGTAGCTCAGTCATTAGGCGTCTGCCTTTGGATCAGGTCATTCCTGGGATGGAGCCCCACAGTGGGCTCCCTGCTCTGCGGGGGAGTCTGCTTCCCTTTCTCCCACTCCCCCTGCTTGTGTTCCCTCTCTTGCTGTGTCTCTATCAAATAAATGAACAAAATCTTAAAAAAAAAAAAAAAAAGCACAGAACATAAAATTTACCATCTAAACCATATCTAAGTATACAAGGCAGTATTGTTAAAGATATTCACATTATTGGGGAACCTGGATGGCTCAGTGGGTTAATCCTCTGCCTTCGGCTCAGGTCATGATCTCAGGGTCCTGGGATCGAGCCCCTCCTCAGGCTCTCTGCTTAGCAGGGAGCCTGCTTCCCCCTCTCTGCCTGCCTCTCTGCTTACTTGTGATCTCTCTCTCTCTCTGTCAAATAAATAAATACAAAACAAAACAAAAAAAGATATTCACGTTGTTATGCAAAGAATCTCCACAACTTTTTTTTTTTTTGTCTTTCAAACTGACATTGTGTTAATCAACAACTCCATTTCTCCTTTCTCCCAACTCTTGGCAACCACTGTTCTACTTTCTGTTTCTCTGAATGTGATTACTCTAGGTAGCTCAGAGAACTGGAATCAGAGAGTATTTATCTTTTTTGTGATTGCCTCATTTCACTTAGCATATCTTCAGGGTTCATTCATGAGGTAGCATGTTTCAGTTTCCTTCCTTTTTCATGCTGAATAATATTCCATTGTATGTGTTTGCCACATTTTCCTTCTCCGCCCATCTCTTGATGAAGCTGACATTTTGAATTCTTACCTGCCTGATTGTGGCTTCTCTTTCTACTTCTCTGTTGGTTCAAAACTGAGGATAGGAAGGGTTGACATCATTAGTTTTTATCCCCTTAAGACACTGCGGATTGGACAGCAGAGTGTTTGTGGTATACATCTACTGTTCTGTCTGGCCAATTTCAAGTGAAAAACAAACCTGAAGTGAGGTCAGGAGAGACTTTTTTCAGGATTACTGCAGCAAAGGGAAGGGGGCTGTTGTAATAGTGGAGTGTTCTAATCATAGACTGTAAGACTGGCAAGCTTCTTAGAAGTCAGGCAGGTCTAAGGTAGACCAAGTTCAGAGACCAAATTTAGGGGGAAGGAGAAGAACCTGACTAAAGTTTACTCAAGTTAAGTTAGTGGCCATTTGTCCAGCTTGGTCAGTGGGGTAAACAGTTCAGCTAATCATTTGTGAGACAGAATGAAAATTTATAGTACCTGTGTCTTGCCTTGTCATAGGTAGACAAGGTGGTCACAAGTCTTATCTAAATCATGTGGGCACGGGTGGTTCTTTTCCAGAAGCCATTTCTTGGAACACAAAGAATGAGTGGATTTGTTTTTGAGGGTTTTGTGTTCCAGGAACACAGGACTCAGATAAACTTCCACATGGTCACCAATTCCTTTGCCACTCCATGTGGTAACAGAATGCACCTTGTGGAGAATCTGCTTCACTTGGTTTGAGTGAGGTTGATCCCACTTCCCTCTTTATATGGATGAGTATGTGGCCCAGGCATTGACCATGTCCTGCCAATTGAATATCTTCTCCTTTGGTCATTATTAATGATCCAGGATGCTAATCCAAGCAAGACTACCTGGTTCTCTGGGATTTGATCACATGGGTGCTGAGAGAGAGGACCCTGACATTACCAAAGCCTCTGACCTCAGCCTCACCCATTAGTTCTACCTCTAGACTTCCCAGTTATATGAACCAATAAAACATCCTTAACTATGTGGTATCCACCACCACCACCACCCCCCCCCCCGCCAAAAATAACTATTTTTATATTCCTTGAGGCCTTGGTTGGTTTGAGATGGTTTAAGGGCCCTGGCTATCTCTGATTATGGAAGATTCCAAGGGTCTTGTTTTAATTCCAAGAGTGGGAATATTGATTACAGAATTTTGGACATATTTCAAACTTAAGTAATTCCATCTGCCTTCCCTGAAAATTTTTATTGCAAAGTTATTCAATGTTCTTTACTTGCCTCACTGGACTTCTAAGCATCCTGAGATCTCCTGGATCATTTTTCACTAATCAAAGGCAAATCCTGAATTTGGGGGAAAATAATTAGTAGCCCAACTTAAATTTAAAAATGAAATCTTGGTTTTTAAGGAGAAATGAGCTGCAGTGCCCTAGAATTAAACTGATTTTCAGGTTCTCTTTGATAAGTTATGTGAGCAAGAGATTAACATAAGAAATGGAAGGAATTGTTTTTTCATATTCAGGAGAATGCACAAGAAGGCATCACAGAAGAAATGCAATGTGGTGTTAATATAAATCATAAAGATTTTGACTACATTTGACATTTTCCTTGTTTCAATAGACATTTTTTATTTAATGACTACATTGTTCTGATAAATAAGAACAGTCATGAAATGGGACATGAAGAAGAATTAAAATGTTTTAATTATGAGGGGGAGAATAAAAAGTAGCAGCTAATCTTTGTAAGTAAATGTGAAAAAAAATAGCTAATTCAACAAATATTTCCGGAGTGTCTATTATGTGGCAGGCTCCGGGATATGGCAGTGAACAACACAAACAAAATCTCCACCTTCATGGAACTTCTGGTGGGAAGATGCCCCAGGAAAATAAAAATGACAGATCTCCTATAATAAACACCATCTGAGTTCTTAGGGAGGGAGAACCTCTGACCTGCTTTTGTTGGGCTGTTCTCAACCTATTAGAAGTTGTCCTAGACTGAAATCCTACCATGGTCATCTTGTCAGTGATTTTTGGCTTCTCCTTCAAGTTCTGTGTTTCCCAGATTTTCTACAATGAAACTGTGTTACTTTTTAATTTAAAGAGAGAGAGAGAGAGAGCTTATTAAGAGGAAAAAAACCTGACAGACAAGAAGTTAAAAGTATTAAATTTTGGGAGCGTGGAGGGCTGACGCAAACACCTCTTGTTGTTGGCACCTTACTGCCTCTCTGGAAATGGGGGTCAGGGGTACCAGGGAAAGAAAAAAAAAGAACCTTTTTAAAAAGCAGCACATGTTGCTTTCACTTTGGGTAACTCTCCCTGCCCTTCTCTTGTTTTTGAGCCCCTCTGATATAGTCAAAAAAGCTGATTTTAAAGTTTCACACACCTTTTTAAATTCACTTGTAAACATTCTGGAAGAGCCTTGTCTCTTCCTTGCCCCCTTCTCTTTCTTTGGACTACCTGACTCTCCTGTCCTTTTCCTTACAAAGGTCACCATTGCTGCCTCTGTGTGCCAGGTAAACCTTAGTCAGTGCCCTTGTCACTTCCATTTCGAGCTGCCACTTTTCCACAAAGTGAGCTCTGTCTCCAGGTTACTGTGATGTCCCCTGATAGAAGGTCAATCTATGTTCCCTTATCTTCAGCTATATTTCTAAAATTTGTCTAATAAATTTGTGAAAGAAACTTTTGCCGCTGGTTGGTCAAAGGGATACATCACATTCTTTTGGGCTTTCAGGTTATGATTGAAAATTTCTGGTTTTCTTTCTGTTTTGTAATTGATTTAATGGGGATTTTATTTTTACAACCAATAGTTACTTCAAACTTTTCTCTTTCTTTACAGAAATTTTTGTTATTTTCCATATTGCTTTGTTTTTTCCTTACCGACTCTTAGTATGGAAATTGCCTTGGCTTTTATCAATGTAAAGGGAGAAATCATTTTACATATGGAATTTTAAAAATTTATTTTATCTACTTTTTTTCAAATTGGTAGCATACATTTTTAAATTTTTTTAATTTTTTTAAAGATTTTACTTATTTATTTGACAGAGAGATCACAAGCAGGCAGAGAGGGGGTTGGGGAAACAGGCTCCCCACCTAGCAGAGAGACTGATGTGGGGCTCCATCCCAGGACCCTAAGACCATGACATGAGCCGAAGGCAGAGGCTTTAACCCACTGAGCCACCCAGAAACCCTTTTAATTTTATTTTTAATTATTTTTATTTTTTTAAATTAACATATAATGTATTATTTGCCACAGGGGTACAGGTCTGTGAATTGTCAGGCTTACACGCTTCACAGCACTCACCATAGCATATACCCTCCCCAATGTCCATAACCCAACCACTCCGTACCAGCCACCCCCAGCAACCCTCAGTTTGTTTTGTGAGGTTAAGAGTCTCTTATGGTTTGTCTCTTCCTGACCCCATCTTGTTTCAGTTTTTCCTTCCCTACCCCCCAAACCCTCCACTTTGCTTCTCAAATTCCTTATATCAGGGAGATCATATGATAATAGTCTTTCCCTGGTTGACTTATTTCACTCAGCATAATACCCTCTAATTCCATGCATGTCGTTGCAAATGGCAAGATTTCATTTCTTTTGATGGCTGCATAGTATTCCATTGTGTGTGTGTGTGTGTGTGTGTGTGTGTGTGTGTGTGTATCTCCTGCATCTTCTTTATCCATTTTTCTGTGGATGGACATCTAGATTCTTTCCATAGTTTGGCTATTGTGGATATTGCTACTATAAACATTCGAGCCCATGTGCTCCTTCTGATCAGTACATTTGTATCTTTAGGGGAAATACCCAGTTGTGCAATTGGTAAGTCGTAGGGTAGCTCTATTTTCAACTTTTTGAGAAATCTCCATGCTATTTTCCAGAGTGGCTGCACCAGCTTGCATTCCCACCAACAGTGTAGGAAAGTGAGATCCCCTTTCTCCACATCCTTGCTAGCATCTGTTGTTTCCTGACTTGTTAATTTTAGCCATCCTGATTCGTATCTCATTGTGGTTTTGATTTGTATTTCCCTGATGCCGAGTGATGTGGAGCACTTTTTCATGTGCTTCTTGGCCATCTGGATGTCTTCTTTGCAGAAATGTCTGTTCATGTCCCCTGCCCATTTCTTGATTGTATTATTTGTTCTTTGGGTGTTGAGTTTGATAAGTTCTTTATAGATTTTGGATATTAACCCTTTATCTGATATGCCCTTTGCAAATATCTTTCCCCATTCTGTTAGTTGTCTTTTGGTTTTGTTGACTGTTTCCTTTGCTGTGCAAAAGCTTTTGATCTTGATGAAATCCCAATAGGTCATTTGTGCCTTGCCTTTGGTGATGTTTCTAGGAAGAAGTTGCTGTGGCTGAGGTCAAAGAGGTTGTTGCCTCTGTTCTCAAGGATTTTGATGGATTCCTTTCTCACATGGAGGTATTTCATCCAGTTTGACTGAGTTTTTGTGTGTGGTGTAAGGAAATGGTCCAGTTTCATTTTTCAGCATGTGGCCGTCCAATTTTCCCAACACCATTTGTTGAAGACAGTATCTTTTTTTTCCATTGAATATTCTTTCCTGCTTTGTCAAAGATTAGTTGACCATAGAATTGAGGGCCTATTTCTGGGTTCTCTATTCTGTTCCATTGACCTGTGTGTCTGTTTTTGTGCCAGTACCATACTGTCTTGATGATGACAGCTTTGTAATAGGGCTTGAAGTCCGGAATTGTGATGCCACCAACTTTGGCTTTCTTTTTCAACATTCCTCTGGCTATTTGAGGTCTTTTCTGATTCCATATAAATTTTAGGATTATTTGTTCCATTTCTTTGGGGGAAAAAGTGGATGGTATTTTGATAGGGATTGCATTAAATGTGTAGATTGCTTTAGGTAGCATAGACATTTTCACAGTATTTGTTCTTCCAATCCATGAGTATGGAACATTTTTCCATTTCTTTGTGTCTTTCTCGACTTCTTTCATGAGTACTTTATAGTTTTCTGAGTACAGATTCTTTGCCTCTTTGGTTAGGTTTATTTCTAGGTATCTTATGGTTTTGGGTAAAATTGTAAATGGGATTGACTCCTTAATTTTCTTTCTTCTGTCTTCTTGTTGGTGTGTAGAAATGCAACTGATTTCTGTGCAATGATTTTATATACTGACTCTTTACTGAATTCCTGTATGAGTTCTAGCAGATTTGGAGTGGGGTCTTTTGGGTTTTCCACATAAAGTATCATATCATCTTCAAACTGAGAGTTTGACTTTTTCTTTGCCAATTTGGATGCCTTTAATTTCTTTTTGTTGTTTGATTGCTGAGGCTAGGACTTCTAGTACTGTGTTGAATAGCAGTGGTGATAGTGGACATCCCTGCCATGTACCTGAATTGGGGGGAAAGCTCTCAGTTTTTCCCATTGAGAATGATATTCACTGTGGGCTTTTCATAGATAGCTTTTATGATATTGAGTTATGTACTCTCTATGCCTACACTCTGAACCGTTGTGATCAAGAAAGGATGCTGTGCTTTATCAAATGCTTTTTCTGCATCTATTGAGAGTATTGTATGGTTCTTGTTCTTCCTTTTACTAATATATTATATTACATTGATTGATTTGCAGATGTTGAACCAGCCTTGCAGTCCAGAAATAAATCTCACTTGGTCATGGTGAATAATCCTGTTAATGTACTGTTGGATCCTATTGGCTAGTATTTTGGTGAGAATTTTCACATCCATGTCAATCAGGGATATTAGTTTGTAATTCTGTTTTTTGATGGGGTCTTTGTCTGGTTTTGGGATCAAGGTAATGCTGGCCTCATAAAACGAGTTTGGAAGTTTTCCTTCCATTTCTATTTTTTGGAACAGTTTCAGGAGAATAAGTACTAATTCTTCTTTAAGTTCCCCTGGGAAGCCATCTGGCCCTGGGCTCTTGTTTGTTGGGAGAATTTGATGACTGCTTCAGGATCTGTTCAGGTTTTCTGTTTCTTCCTTATTCAGTTTTGGTGGTTTATATGTCTCTAGGAATGCATCCATTTCTTCCAAATTGTCTAATTTGCTGGTGTATAGTTGCTCATAATATGTTCTTACAATTGTTTGTATTTCTTTGGTGTTGGTTGTGATCTCTCCTGTTCCATAATTTTATTGATTTGGGTCCTTTCTCTTTTCTTTTTAATAAGTCTGGCCAGGGGTTTATCAATCTTATTAATTCTTTCAAAGAACTAGCTCCTTGTTTTGTTAATCTATTCTACTGTTCTTTTGGTTTCTATTTCATTGATTTCTGCTCTGATCTTTAGTATTTCTCTTCTCCTGCTGGCTTTAGGCTTCATTTGCTCTTCTGTCTCCCACTCCCTTAGGTGTAGAGTTAGGTTGTGTTTTTGAGACCTTTCTTGTTTCTTAAGAAAGGTTTGTGTTGCTTTATACTTTCCTTTTAGGTCCGCTTTTGCTGTGTCCCAAAGATTTTGAATTGTGTTTTCATTTTCATTTGTTCTCATGAATTTTTTTTAACATTCTTCTTTAATTTTCTGGTTGGCCCATTCATTCTTTAGTAAGATGCTCTTTAGCCTCCATATATTTGAGTTCTTTCCAACTTTCCTCTTGTGACTGAGTGCTAGTTTCAGAGCACTGTGATCCAAAAAATATGCAGGGAATGATCCCAATCTTTTGGTACCGGTTGAGACCCAATTTGTGACCCAGGATGTGAACCATTCTGGAGAATGTTCCATGTGCACTAGAGAAGAATGTTATTCTGTTGCTTTGGGATGGAATGTTCCAAATATATCTGTGACATCCATCTGGTCCAATGTGTCATTTAAAGTCTGTTTCCTCATTGATCTTTTGCTTGGATGATATGTCCATTTCAGTGAGGGGGGTGTTAAAGTCCCCTACTATTATTGTATTATTGTAGATGTGTTTCTTTGAATTTGTTATTAGTTGGTTTATGTAATTGGCTGCTCCCATGTTACAGGCATAGGTATTTTAAATTGTTAGATCTTCTTGTTGGATAGACCCTTTACATATTATATAGTGTCCTTCCTCTTATTATAGTCTTTGGTTTAAAATCTAATTTGTCTGGTATAAGGATTGCCACCCCAGCTTTCTTTTGATGTCCATTAGCTTGGTAAGTGGTTTTCCACCCCCTTACTTTAAATCTGGAGATGTCTTTGGGTCTAAAATGAGTCCCTTGCAACAGCGTATCAATGGATCTTCGTTTTTTTTGGTTGGTTGGTTGGTTGGTTGGTTTTGTTTTTAATATTTTTAAAAAAATTATTTATTTGATAGAGAGAAAGAGATCACAAGTAGGCAGAGAGGGGCAGAGAGAGGGGGAAAGCAGGCTCCTACTAAGCACAGAGTCTGATGCAAGCCTCAATCCCAGGACCCTGGGATCATGACCTGATCCAAAGGCGGAGGCTTAACCCACTGAGCCACCCAGGTGGCCTGGGTCTTGTTTTTTTAATCCATTCTGATACCCTGTGTCTTTTGATTGGGGCATTTAGCCCATTTACATTCAGGGTAACTATTGAAAGATATGAATTTACTGCCATTGTATTGCCTATAAGGTGACCGTTACTGTATATTGTCTCTGTTCCTTCCTGGTCTACTACTTTTAGGCTCTCTCTCTTTGCTTAGAGGACCCCTTTCAATATTTCCTGTAGGGGTGGTTTGGTGTTTACAAATTCTTTTAGTTTTGTTTGTCCTGGAAGCTTTTTATCTCTCCTTCTATTTTCAATGATAGCCTGGGTGGATATAGTATTCTTGGCTGCATGTTTTTCTCACGTAGTGCTCTGAATATATCATGCCAGTTCTTTCTGGCCTGCCAGGTTTCTGTGGACAAGTCTGCTGCCAATCTAATATTTTTACCATTGTATGTTACAGACTTTTGTCCCAGGATACTTTCAGGATTTTCTATTTGTCACTGAGACTTGTAAGTTTTACTATTAGATGATGGGGTGTGGACCTATTTTTATTGATTTTGTGGGGGGGTTCTCTGTGCCTCCTGGATTTTGATGCTTGTTCCCTTTGTTATATTAGGGAAATTCTCTACAATAATTCACTCCACTGTACCTTCTGCCCCCCTCGCTCGTTCTTCTTCTTCTGGAATCCCAATTATTCTAATGTTGTTTCATCTATGGTATCACTTATCTCTCGAATTCTCCCCTCGTGGTTCAGTTGTTTGTCTCTCTTTTGCTCAGCCTCTTTAGTCTCCACCATTTGGTCTTCTGTATCACTAATTCTCTCTTCTGCCTCATTTATCCTAGCAGTAAGAGCCTCCATTTTTTATTACACCTCATTAATAGCTTTTTAAATTTCAGGTTGGTTAGATTTTAGTTCTTTTATTTCTCCAGAAAGGGCTTTTATTTCTCCAGACAGGGTTTCTCTGATATCTTCTATGCCATTTTTCAGCCTAGCTAGCATCTTGAGAATCGTCATTCTGAACTCTAGATCTGACATATTACCAATGTCCGTATTGATTAGGTCCCTAGCCTTCAGTACTGTCTCTTGTTCTTTTTTTTTTGTGATGAGTTTTTCTGCCTCTCATTTTATCTAGATAAGAATATATGAATGAGAGAATAAAATACTAAAAGGGTGGCAAAGACCCCAGAGAAATGTATACTAACCAAATCAGAAGAGACCCTAAATTTGAGGAAGAAGAAAGGGGGTAAAAAAGAAATTTTTAAAAATTTTTTTTAAAAATTAAAAAGAATATATATATTAGACTGGTGACTATAACAGAGCCACCCACTTGATTTTGGGTGTATTTTGCTCTCTTAAAAGAAACTACCTCCCAAAATTTTAAAGAAAAAAAAACTTATATATATACAAAAATAAAGGCAAACACAATGAAGGGATGGAATATGACTGTAAAAATGAAAAAATTTTTTTAAATTTCTAAAAGAAGAAGTTGATAAGTTGGTTGGAAAAAGAAAGTGGAAAGAATTTGCTCAGGCTGGAGATTAAAACAAAGACCTGTGCTAGACTTAGGGTATATTTTGATCTATTAGAAGAAATTGTATCCCAAAAATTTTTAGAAGAAAAAACCCTATATGTATACAAAAAATAAAGTTACATACAATGAAGGATAAAATATGGCTATAATAATGAAGGTTTAAAAGGATTTTTTAAGGGGCGCCTGGGTGGCTCAGTGGGTTAAAGCCTCTACCTTCGGCTCGGGTCATGGTCCCAGGGTTCTGGGATCGAGCCCCACATCGGGCTCTCTGCTCAACGGGGAGCCTGCTTCCTCCTCTCTCTCTGCCTGCCTCTCTGCCTACTTGTAATCTCTGTCTATCAAATAAATAAATAAAAATCTTAAAAAAAAAGATTTTTAAAGAATGGTATTGTTAAGATAAACTAGTTAAAGTCAAAAAAGGAAAGAGGAAAAGTAGAAAAAATTAGAATAAGAAAAAAATAAAATTTAAAAAATTTAATTAACTTTGCAAGAGTAAAGAATCATGGGGAGAAAGCCATGAATTCCATGCTTTGCTTTCCCCTCCTCTGGAATTCCAGTGTTCTTGATCAGTGAGCTTGGTCTTGTTTGGATGTTCTTGCTGATCTTCTGGGCATGGGGCTGTTGCCTGTGATTCTCAAATGTCTTTGCCCAAGGCGGAATTGTGCTGCCCTTGCCAGGGGCCGGGCTAAGTAATCTGCTCGGGTTCGCTTTGGGGAGATTTTGTTCTCTGAATGCTTTCTGTAGAGCTCTGGAGGACAGGAATGAAAATGGCGGCCTCCCAATCTCTGGCCCAGAGGAGCCGAGAGCTTGGGGCCCCACTCCTCATTGTGCCCTCGGGGAAAAGCACTCAATCACTCCCATCTCTCTGGTCTCCCTGGTCTCCAGCTATGCTCCAAGATCACCCAGCCTGTGACGGAGCGTTTCTGGTGCATGGCTCCATTTGGAGTCTCCAAACCCAGCAGATTCCTGCCTCTTTGCTCTTCGGTAGAGGAAGGTAGGTCTCCCCGGATCTGCCACTTGTGGGGTCCCTACTCAAAGAGCAGTGGCCTGAATGTGCCACAGAGCAGTTTAAGATATCCCCCAGCTGAGAGCTCACTCCCTGGCTCCGTCTCTGTAGCTGGCTTCCCTGCTCTGAAACCTGTGAGCTCTGCTACACTCAGACACCCCCGATCCTTCTGTGACCCCATGGAACCAGAGACTACACTGTCCCCAGGAGGGCTCCACCCACGCTTAGCCTCTGGAACAATGTCCTTCAGTGGAGCAGACTTCCTAAAAGTTCTGATTTTGTGCTCCACTTCTCCACCACTTGCTGGGTACCGGCCCCTCCCCCCATGGTCTTTCTATTCGCTTCAGATTCACTTCTCCACATGTCCTTCCTTTGAGAAAGTGGTCAATTTTCTGTTTCTAGAATTGCTGCTCTTCTTCTCTTTGATCTCCTGGTGGGTTTGTGGGTGTTTGCAATGGATTGATAGCTAGCTGAACTCCTGCTACCCGATGTCATCTCAGTTTGCTACCCCTCTGCCATCTTGAGTCCTCCCCAGTAGCATGCATTTTTTATGCTTTTTAAAAGTTTTAAAAATTCCATTAACATACATACAGTAAAATCCACCATACCCTCCATACCCTACTCTTGTCAGAGGTAATCACTATTCTGACCTTCTATCACCATTGATTACTTTTGCCTGTATTTGATCTTGCAATAAGTAGAATCTTTCAGTATTTACCCTTCTGTGTGGAATCCTTTGGCTCAACGTTCTTGCCCTAATAGAAGGTATCATGGTTTATTCTTTTTTATTGCTATATGGTATTCCATTCAATAAATACAATTCAATGTATAGATCCATTTTCCTGTTGATGGACAGTTGGAATGTTTTCAAGTTTTACCTATTATGAGAAAAGCTGCTACAAATATTCTTGTCCATGTCTTTTGGAGAACATAAGCATTCACTTCTTTTGTGTTTATACCAACGAGTGAAACTGCTGGTTCATAAAGTAGAAGTATCTTTCCCTTTAGTCAAATTGTTGACATATTTACGTGGTACAAAATTCTGAAGGCACAAAGGAGAATAGAGTGAAAAGTCTTTCTTCTACCCTTACATGCCCTGTTCCATAGTTCTCCTATCCAGAAGCAACAAACATTGCCAGTTTCTTGTCTGTTCCTGTGGAAACGCACTGTGCATTTGGAAGCCTATGTATGAATCATCCAATGTTTTACACCAAAGCAACCACACAATACAAACTCTTTTGTCAATGGCTGTGAATTGTTTACCCCCAGATAGAAGGATCAAGGTTTTCCAGAGGGCAGTAGTAATTTGTACAGAGAGGTAACTCCAGTAGCTGGATGTGCCTGAAGTGAGGCCATGAGTGTCCAGGAGCTTGGGACAGTTGATGCTGAAATGATAGAGAGGACAGATCCTGGCAGTCCTTGGATGTCATCCTAGGAAACTAGATGTTATCTTGAGGGAAGTAAGGAACCACTGAATGGTTCTGAGTTGTGGGTGGAGTTGTGGTGTGGGAGGGGCAGGCTTAGGTTTGTACTGTTAAAGATCCCTGTGGAGGAGTAAAGGAAAGGGGACCAGCCTGGCAGCTGAGAAACTGTTAGTCCACACAACAGTTAATGAAATGGCAATATGAGAATGGCGAAGAACAAATGCTGATACTTGATGACGTATCAGATGTAGGCAGTGAGGCAGAGCTGAGACAGATGAGGGTGTGGAGTACACAACTGTTTTGCAAAAGATAAGGAATTCAGACATGTGTTTGGGGCCAACCGTGACACCCAAATATAATTTTAAGTAATTTCCAAATTTCCTGAGGTCATGAGAGACCACATCGATATGGTTAGTTAAAACTGATGTGGGTCATTCCTAAAGCTTCTTCCTACCTTATTCACTGCTTTCCTGGGAGTTGACTGTCTTCCTGGGAGCCATGACCCAGCCACACTTTCACACAGGCACTCGTAGGAACATGACAGCCTGGGACAGGCCCAGCAGCCTCGAGCTTGAGTCACAGCCTTTTCTCCTGGCAGAATTTAGGATGAGATTAATGGCAACAATAGAAAAGAGCATTTTAAAAAGAATGAATAATTTGAAGCACAGATAACTGATCTTTGAAGAGATTTTTTTGAAAAGTATAAGCTTACTCATTCTTGAAATATACTATTGTCCCCCAAATGGGAAAATAATGGAATGAGGGGAAGTTAGTTCTGATCTAGTCCCTCCAGAGCAACTACAGTAAGCATTAAGGAATACTGTGCTCCCTCGCATTTCTTCCTTAGCCCCTTTTCACATAGCTGTAAATCATAGTGCAGCCATCATAAGATAAAATAGATTGAGGGATCTTAGTGCCATAGGATGATTTTTTGGTTTTTTGTTTTTGTTTTTGTTTTTTAAGCTTAGAGGAATACTGAATATAGAGTAGTAAATTATCATTGTTCTCTCTGTACCCCAGTAGAAGTTGTTACTCTCCTTAGGAAATAGGAGGAAATGTGAGCATACATTGCACGTATTCTTATGTATAAACAGGAAGTAGCATTGATGCTGAGACAGTCTGACTTATCAGTATTAGAGTGGAACCTACGATTATTTTTTTAACTAGTAATAACTTTTTTTTAACTTATAGAGGTTCTGTGGCATGATAGTATTAAAAGAGCATTGGTGCTTGGAATATAGTTTTAGTTTGGGCATTAATGTTGGGGTCTTGGATTTACTTTAACTTCTATTAAATCATTTAGGTTTGTGCCTGTCAGTGAATGCTTAGTGTGTTCTCCTTTGTCCATGCCTGGTTTATGCCCATTCCTGAACTTGGATCTGGGATTGGCCCTCTAAAAACAGGAAGATCATGAATCAGAGAGGAGTACCAAAGAAAATTCCATGGGATGGGTTATTACCAGAAGGGGAAGTGAATTCTGGGCAGGCAAAAGCACTAGATAGATATCCAAGTAATCTTAGTTTCTTTATCTGTAAAATGATGAGGTTGGTGTAAAAAGTTATATTCCTTAGTCCATCAGGATCAGTTTTCACAAGATTGAAAATACAGTATTGTCTGAGTTAATGCAGGAGAAAAGCTATGTTCTTCGAGGGACTTCTAATTTGTGATCTCCATTCCTTGTGACTTTATGGCAACTTCATGAGTTCAGTCAGACCAGGAGCTTTAAAGCAGGTTCCTGAGTGACTTTCCTGTTTTTGTGCACTGTCTGTGTATACTTCCTGCAGAGAGATTGTTTTAATAATAGCAACATATGCCCTGAAACAACATACTTCTTTGACCCCATCACCGTTTTTATCTTTGGAAAGGCTATGATGTGTTGCTGGGTGTTAAGAATAGTTTACTCTTCAGTGTGCAGTTGCCAAACTGAGTTTATTTTTACTCAAATGGGATAGGGCCGGGCTAATACAATGACTCCTCAGAATTCAAGTTTTTCATAACTCGTTTTGTTATCCTACAACTCTGGGAGAAGGGTAGTATCAGGGAAGGCACAAACATACTGGAACAGAATTTTGTCCCAACAACTGTTTTCTCTCCAATCTGGACTTCAGTGATTATTTTGAATGCAACTGGCTCTAGAAAGATAATTTTGGCAGAACCTTTAAATTATGTAATTACACAGAGATAGTGTCTAATAAAAAGTTGCCTGCTCTATAATTCTAGCAAATGTGTCTATATATCATGTTCATTAGCAAACTGGAATAGTAATCACAGTATCTCCCTATCTCAGAAGGCAGTCGGGCTGCTTAAAATGAGATAATACATGTGAAACACTCAGACACAGCTTCTAGCACAGACTAAATGGTGGTAGTGTTAGCTATTAACAATTATATGTAAAAAGAATAGAATTCCTGCCATAGAGGGTTGTTCTGGGGAATCAAAAGGGATAAAGCCATGAAAATAGTGCTCAGCACACAGGAAACATTTAGAAATAGTTTCTGCTATTGCAACCAATAGACACTTATGGTCATTTTCAAAAAATAATAATATTTCCAAAATCAACAGCTAGCAATATTTACATTACTTGTGAATGAAAAAAAATCTTCTGATTAGAATATTGCTTTTACTGCTGTTTATCAGTTTAACCCTCTTTTGAGTCAGCAAAATAGTATTATGTTCAATTATATTTAATGTATTATAATGGAAAGTCCATCTCAGGTCACCATTTACCAGCTATTCCATCTGGGGAATTCAAATCAAATGGGGAAATCAAACTCTTGATTTTTCTGAGCCTTCATTTCTTATCTTTAAAATGTCTATAATAGGGGCGCTTGGGTGGCTCAGTGGGTTAAAGCCTCTGCCTCTGGCTCAGGTCATAATCTTGGGGTCCTGGGATTGAGTCCCACATCAGGCTCTCTGCTCAGCAGGGAGCCTGCTTCGCCCTCTCTCTCTCTCTGCCTGCCTCTCTGCCTACTTGTGATCTCTGTCTGTCAAAAAAATAAATAAAATCTTTTTTAAAAAATAAAATAAAATGTCTATAATAGGGGCACCAGGGTGGCTTAGTCAGTTAAGCGTCCGACTTTTGGTCTCAGCCCAGGTCATGATCTCAGAACTGTGAGATCTGGCCCCGTATCAGACTCTGTGCTGGGCATGGAGCCCTCTTAAGATTTTCTGTCTCTTCCTCTTCCTCTCTTCCCCGCCACCACCACTCATACGTGTGCGCTCTCTCAAAATTAAAAAATAAAATCTAAAAATAAAAGGGCTCTTATCTTATCTATTTTCTACTCTTATCTTATCTACTTATCTACTTCATATGACTTTAATAGATCATATGAGATTGGAATAATTAAAGAACCCTAAAAGGGGCAAAAGAATAAGACTGTAACAGAAACAAAGTTTCTTGATTTTTTTATTGTGCTAAATGCCAAACTTATGCTAAGTGCTCTATTCATATAATCTCATTTAATCCGCACAATAACTCCATGAAGTAGGTATTATTTTTGTGTTGTTTTTACAAGGAAGGATACTAATTTACACATTGAAGACACAAGTAAGGATACAAACTAACATTTATTGAGACTCCTGAATACTCTCAACCTCTTTACAAATGCAAGGTGTTATTATCTTTGTATGGTGATATAATAAGCAGTTTTTAAGACATGGTGCCATAGAAAGCACATACATATGATTATTTCAAATAGTAATGAACTGACAGGTTTTACCCACACATTTCATATATTTTTAAGGGAATTGTGCTAAATAAAATAATGACTACCTCCTACAAACAGATGTATTAAAAAATGATCATTTCCTAAGATGATATGGATAGGTTCTTTTTCCATATAGGAACCAACCAGTGCCTCTTTCTATCTGGAAGGCATCCCCTTGAGGGACACAGAACTTCACAAGGAAAATAAAACCTTTCTCTAAAGTAAAGAGATTACAACTTATAGCTGGGTCAAACAAAATGGGATCTGGAACAACTGCTGTCTTCTCAAAGAGCATTTGAACTTCATGAGAAAAAAGGAGGCTGGTCAAGCATGCAACCATTACTGCTAATAATTTGATTTAGTTGTTAGATTGAATATACTTTAAATTTCAACAAATTCCATGGTGCTAGCCCCAAATAATTATTTTACTTTAGACTAAAATTCTTATAAAATTCTTATAAATAAACCTCCTAAAAGTGCTAATAGCTAAGCTTTCACATTGTTAGACTTTAGAGTCTTTGAAAGTCCATGCTGAGAAACTTGTGATCTAAGTGTGAGCTGGGCTTTGCTGCTTACTTACACTGAATTTTATTTATTTATTTTTTTTTTTAAGATTTTATTTATTTATTTGCCAGAGCGCGCGAGCACAGGCAGGCAGAGTGGCAGCAGAGGCAGAGGGAGAAGCAGGCTCCCCGCCGAGCAAGGAGCCCGATGTGGGACTCGATCCCAGGACGCTGGGATCATGACCTGAGCCGAAGGCAGTTACTTAACCAACTGAGGCACCCAGGCGTCCCACTTACACTGAATTTTAAATAACAAAATGGACTCAAGTCTAATAATTGCCGTGTATTTTAGCTGTCAATCTATTGTTACTCACCAGAAAACCAAGACTGTTGATTCTTGGTGAGGTTGAATCAGCAGCATACTAGAACAAGAGGGTGAGAACTGACTGTTAAATATTCATGATTTTGAGTGCTGTTAATTAGACCTTGGTAACCTAAAATCAGTCACAATGGGAGCATTTACACCACAGAAATTGGCAAATGTTGGAAATCAGCCCACTCCCGCATGACTCCTGCCGCACAGAGCTGGTTTACTATCACACCCATGGGCAGGGACATCCTGTTTGCAGTGAGATGCTGTTGCCAAAGATCAGCAGCCTGCTTCTCATAATACCTAGAAAGTTACCAACCCAGGAAAATATGAAACTCAGAATTGCAATGTTTAGAGATCAGTTTCCATCTCTGAAGGGCAGAAGCTCTCTTTCACGTGTCAGCTGCTGCTTGGCAACAACAGGTTGACATGGAGTACCAAAATATCCTGAGGTCTATGGCAAGTGAGTTATTCATTGTCCTGGCCAGCAAAGCCAGGGGACAATCATCTCTCAAAAAACGATGGGATTATCCTTTCAATGCCATTAATCACAGTGAATATGTTTGAAGATTTTAGAATAACAAGATGGAAAAAATTGGAACTCACAAGTTAAAATACTTGAAGAACAATTCTCCCCTAGACTAGTCATTCATAATTCTACTAATATTGCCTTGTATAAATCCTTCTTTCTCCCATATGTCAGTCAGGCCAGAGCTCCTAACTTAACATTTCCCCTTCCAAGGAATGTTCTAAGAACCATGTTTGTGATTTTGTTAGTTTTCTGCAGATTAATCAGACCTCTATTTAATTCATCTGAGTCCTAACAGAATGTCTCACTCAAGGCTGGTGAATACTTATTATTTCTTAGCCTTTGTGGCTTAAAAGTATAGAAATGAAATTAAGCCTTGGAATACAATCCAGGATCTTTGCCAGAAAAAGAAGTATAAATTTCTTCAGACTGTTACTATATAGTGCCTGGTTTGAATCTAAGGAGATCTCCCCGAAATGTAGAACACATATTATACTTTCAAGACAGCCTCAGAAAAAGGAAGCTACATCAGGAATTTGTATGAGGTGGGTGGGCATGGAGTTCAGAAACTTTTAAAATTAATGTTTAAAGCAGGAATTCTCAATTGTGTCTCATGTTAGACTCACCTAAGGGGCTTTGAAAAAAAAATCTCAATGCCCAGGTTCAGATCAAGTAAATGAGAATTTTGGACATGGGACCCAGACATTGATAGTCTTTAAAGCTCCCCAGATGATTTCAGTGCACACCAAGGTTTGAGAACCATTGTCTTCATGTAGTAAAATTAGTATGCTGGCAGGTGAGATTTATTAAGTTCAGCCAACTTTTTAATATATTAGAAATCTTCATTTCCAAGGTGTCTGACTATCTTGTTGTTGGCTTTAAGACTTAAAATAGACAACAAATCATGCATTTAAAACAATGATCTGGAATTAGTCAGCTCCCTGACACACTACAGTTATGATCATGTCACAACCTTGCTCAAAAAGCTTCAAAAAAGCTTCTTTGTTGATAAGATCAGGTGTTGGTGAAGGTGCAGAGAAAAAAGCACTCCAAAACACTTTCTTTGACTGTAGAAAATAATGTGATTTTTCCAGAGGACAATTTGAAAACATATACCAAATTTTAATGTGTATGTGTCCAGCAATTCCACTTTTAGGAATGTAGCCTAAAGAAATAATTGGGCAAGGAAAATAATCATACAAAGATATTTATTGCAATATTGGTTATATTAATATATTTTTTCTAAAATTTTTTTTTTCATTTCAGTACATCCAAGCTTTGAAATGCTTGGGGCTATCCAAGAGTCCTCATAGCATATATTAACGTACAGTGGTATTTCTGGTCCATTACTGAGTAAAACAAAACAAAACAAAAACAGATGCCCGAAAAACATGATGATATATTCCACTTGTGTTAAAAAGTAGATGTACATTTTTATGAATTTAAAAAAGCTGGAGTGGGGGTAGAACCCAAAGTATTAACAGTGACTGTTTCTGGGAAGTAAAATTATGTTATGGTGGGAGGGAGGAGAATTTTTGCTTTATTCTTTTCTATACATCTGTATTATTGATTTTTTAAAATTTGCATATTGTACTATTATCATTTAAATTATTTGAACATGTGTTGCATCATTTTTGAATCCCCACTTCCTATGGAATGAAGTCTAAACTTCTTAGTTTCATACCTAAAGCACTCAACAGCTTGTCCCAAAACACCTTTCCCCGTCTGTTAGAAGTGTTGGTAGGATTTCACTTTCACTCTCCTACTTATCCCAACTGTTCTCACTCAATTTGCTTTCATGGTTTCAACCTCTGGGAGTACCTTTCCCCTTGCTTGCTTGCTCTCCCTCTTCTTCTCCATGAACTAAAAACCCAGCTATGCTTTATAAAGCTCAGATCAAATCCTACCCAACAGAGCTCTCCATCCCTTGAATTCTTACATACTATAATTCTGATACTCAAGAGGGGATCATTATTGAAGAACGGAATAAATCTTCACAATCACATTCAAAATTTCTGTTAAGTTTGGTATTCTCATTTGTAAAATGGTAGTAGGACATACTACCTATCATGTTGGGTTATTGTGAGGATTATAAAAACACTTATCATATTAGCAGAACATCGTAATCCATAAAAAAGCTGGAATTATTATTATCTTTTATAACTTCTGTTGGCATCTTATCTTCCATCTAGACAGTCAACTCCTGGGTAGCAGAAACCGTGTGCCGTATATTCTAGTATCCTCCAAAGTCTATGCAATAGGGCCTCCTATATGATACACACTTAATGCTTGTTGTTAATGATGATTGTGAAAATCGTGAAATATATATACTATTAATTTTCAAAGAAGTAACAACTCAGTTTGGAAAATATTTTGACTTCGTGGTCCTAAGAATAAAATATTAACAGGAAATTATAATAGTAAAACATTGCTGACATGAAATGCACAAGTGAAACAATGTGCTCTTTCTTCAGTGAAATCCCAGAAAATAGGATAAGTCATTCCCAGAATTCTATTTTCACAAACACAGTCAATACTTACAAGATGCTAGATAGCAATAGTGAATTATTTACAGAAAACACCAAATGAATTTGGTTAGTTTAATATCTTATTGGCAGATAACACATCATGCTTCTGCAGAAGGCTCCATGTGTTCAAGATTTTTGACATAACGGGATGTTATATGCTGTCATAGAGTAGAATGCTCTAATGCAAAGACATAACAAGAATCCCCAAGTCTTGTTATGTTTACTTCCTTGGGTTCTAGCTTAAAATCACTACGAGATTACTGCTTTCAAATCTCAGTCAAATTACTGGCAGCTTGACTGGGACAGTTTCTGCTGTCACTTAATCCCACGGGACAGACGTGATCCATGTGGCACAGCAGAGGACCTCTGAGACAACTGGAATCTACACTACATTACCAGAGGACACCACCAGTCAAAGTGTTAGTTTATTCAGAGGTCTCACAGGTCTTTTGCTAAGCACTAACCTCTTTGGCTTGTGTCTCTGCTCATAACTTTATACTTTAACAGACTTAGTCCCTCAGTATGTGTGTCTCACTCCATGTCCAGTAGTCAAACAAGTCAATCACAGTGTGAGTCATTCACAAAAGATATATAGATACCTTAAATGTTTTATTTAAACTTAATACTTATATGAGTAACTAGTTCAGCGATCTTTTCACGAACGTCTTCATATTTGGCCTGCTCATTAGCCACAGCGGTGTTTGTCTTTTTCAGAAGTAAGGCACTCAAACCAACCAAGCAAAAAAAAAAAAACGCAGGTAGCGTACATGAGATGAGCTCATCTAAGCAAAAAGTGTGAAGATATTAGAAAAAAGGATGGAATAATGGAACTTCATGGTAATAGGCAAGGGGGGGGGAGCAGCTTGCTGAATAATGTGTTTCTTATGGTCTCATCCCAGCAAAAGCATATAAAATTCCCTGAATATTGGTACACATACTGAAAGAACAAGGGCAAATGCATGGAAGGTTGTTAACACTGGTAAACTCAAGAAGATGAAGACACAGAGTGTGAAATACGGCAGCAGAGGAGGGAAATGATTACCTTGATTTTACACATCTTTGTATTGTAATGAATTCTTACAGAAACTTATTGTCAGTTTGATAATATGAAATAGATGTAATTACTGGAAAAGCGGGATGAATCTACAGATAAATTATTAGAATTAATGTAAGAATTTCAGAAGATAACTAGATCAGAATAAAAATTTACTGTGTTTCTGGGGGCGCCTGGGTGGCTCAGTGGGTTAAAGCCTCTGCCTTCAGCTCAGGTCATGATCTCAGGGTCCTGGCATTGAACCCCACATCAGGCTCTCTGCTCAGCAGGGAGCCTGCTTCCTCCTCTCTCTGCCTGCCTCTCTGCCTACTCATGATCTCTGTCTGTCAAATAAATAAATAAAATCTTTTTTAAAAAATTTACTGTGTTTCTAAACACTAGCAACGATCTGCTGGAAAACACCACTTATAATAGCTACAAAAAGTACAAGGTACCTGGGAATGAATCTAACAGAACATATGTAAGACATGTATGGAGATAATTATGAACTTTATTGATAGACATTAAAGGAGATTTCAATATCTGGAAAGATAAACCACTTTTTTAGACAGGAAGACTCAGTATTTTAAGAAAATTCTCACAAAATGGGTTTATAGCTACAGTGGAGGAATGGTGATTATGCGAGTGTGGTACATGGCCCAGGAAAGACAAACAGACTGATGGAACAGAATGGAGAGCCCAGACACAACTGACGCATTATGGGAACTCAGTTTATGGCCCACGTCACAAAACCACTAAAGAAAATTGTCTTGCCCAGAGTGATGTAGTCTCCCTCTGGTACTCTATAGCTAATGCATGGCCACGTGGGATTGTAGAGGCCCAGCCCCCCAGCCCCAAAGAGGGACAACTCTGAAGTACCTCAGATTCAAAACTCCCTGTGAGTGAATGGAGGCTTTCCTTGAGATTGCCTTATAGCCCAGCTTCTCCCTCTTCTTTTGTCCAGCCCGGCTTCAACCCCTTCCCTTTCTCATCCACCACTTGGTGCTGATCCCAAGAGTTCTTCCTAATAACTTTTCTGCACATAATCTCGGCCTCAGAGTCTACTTCCCTAGTGGAATATAAACTGTTATGAGCACTTTATAAAACTGTTGGGAATACCTTGGTAAAGTTGAAGATGCCTAAAACTTACAACTTCCATTCCAGGTCCAGGTGTATATACTCGAGCAACTCTCACCCAAAAATTTACAGTGGGGTTCTTCTTGATGGAAAGAGATGAAGATGTTATCAGGAAAGTGCCACGTGGCCTTCAAAGGTACTGGAAAAGACTAAATTACCTCAAAGAGTAACGAAATAAGAAGGTTGTTTCTGTTAAATGAAGAGATAGAGGACTGACTTGTCTGAGGGATCATGACTGTTCTCAAGTGCTGAGGGAATTGAAGATGAACTCATTGACAGTTAGGAGAATTCAGAACAGTTGCACCTCTGTAGAAGGGAAATCTAGAAGTGGGTTCTGAGGGCTCCTGGGTGGCTTAGTTGTTAAGCATCTGCCTTTGGCTCAGGTCATGATCCCAGGACTGTGTGATTGAGCCCCAAGTTAGGCTCTCTGCTTACCAGGAAGCCTGCTTTTCCCTCCTCCACTTCCCCCTGCTTGTGTTCCCTCTCTCTCTGTCAAATAAATAAATAAAATCTTAAAAAAAAAAAAAAGAAGAAGAAGAAGAAGAAGAAGTAGGTTCTGAAGCCAGGTTAGTGTTTGAGTAAGTGGGAGGGAAGCGGAGGGGGTGGTCCAGGTAAAGGGAACAGCACCAGCACTCTTTCTAAACTAGCCAAAGCAGAAAGAGTCCCACATATAATTAGAAATTTTGCTGTAAAGAATGAGGCCAGGGAGGGAATGGGGGGAGCATGGGTGTGTGCTCCTGGGTGGTTCAGTCATTTGAGCATCTGACTCTTGATTTCAGCTTGGGTCTTGATCTGAGGGCCAAGAAATCAAGCCCCACCTCAGGCTCCACTCTCAGGGAAGAGTCTTGTTCCTCTTCCTTTGCCCCTCCCCCTACTCTCTCTCTCTCTCTCTCTCTCTCTCTCTCTCTCTCTTTCTCTGTGTGTGTGTGTGTGTGTGTTTCTCAAATTAATAAATAACTCTTTTAAAAAGAAAGAAAGAATGAGGCCAGGTAGTGGAATATCTTGAAAGCCAATCAAAATGACATATATTTGATGCAGTGGAAAGAAGAGCCATGAACAGTTGTGAGCACAGGAGGAACATCCTGGAAGAGGTATTTCAGGAAGGGGAATCCCACACAGTTCCTATTCCTGGGAGTAAGATTTTCACCTTTATAAACATGTACTCTTGTCCTGACTGGGGAAAAAAAAATGCTTCTAATAAATGGCATTGGTAAATAAGATCAGCAGCTAATTTGGAACGATCTCTAAACTTAATTAATTACCAGACTGCTCTTTGATTGCCCGGTTTGGTGCTGGTCTCTCTTGAGTGTCTTCTCAGATGCAGCTGTTGTTTCTGATGGCGTTGTTTTCTTTGCATGCTGAAATGGCTAATGTTGTCCTTAAATGACTGCACGGAGAGCTGTTCTGTCTTTTGGATTACAATAGCATCTATGTCTGATCTTAGACAAGCCATGCTTATATTCCTGGATCTACTGATTGCAGTGGGAGAGTCCATCCTGCCAGTCTGTTATGCACACTATGCCAGTGACACGTTCTATTTTTCTCAAAGCTGAAAGTCATGAAGGTAAGAGACAAGGTCTCCATCCTGAAAAGGTTCAAGGTTGCTTTTGTTTCCAATGCCTATTACCGCTTTGGAAGACACTCGATTAAAATACAGTGTTATTGGGCCTAAGGTTTCAGGTTAATCCCTTGGTGAGAGTTAGTTTCCTTTAGTTTCTCTGGCTTCGGATGGTATTTCTAATGATTACCCTGTCTCCTTTCACAAAAATGGGGCCACACAACAATCCTTCCCTGTAGTTTAATTCCACGGCAGATTCTGGAGCTAATCCTCTTCTCAGACCAGGGAAATCACAGAACCTGGGCTATTAATTCCATGGCATTCAGCAAAATCATTGCTGAACCTGGTCCCCTTCTGTTATTGCAACCTCCAGGCAGGAAAGGACACTGGTCTTGTTTATGTGATCAGATCTCTGTAGTCCCTCTTAATACTTAGTCCTATATCTATAGACATCCCTTTCCTTTAGGGTTCCAGACTTTCCCACCTCACTTGCAAATTTCAGGAAATTTACTCTACCCATACCGAATGCCCTCGTCTGGGACTGTGTTACTGCCAGAGTCCCTGGCACCCTCCAACCACTAGAGAAGAGGCCAAGTGGCCCCTTTCTACACTGTTTCCCGAGGAAGAGGAGCTCAGATGTAAAGGCCAATTTACTTGGCTATATAAGGCCAGTGTACTGGGGCTATATAACTTGTGTGGTGTGAACATGTGTTGGAGGTTGTGGGAAGAGCAGAAGGAAGGAAAGGGAAATGGGGTGAAAATAAGTGATTTTATTTTATTTTATTTTATTTTTGGAAAATAAGTGATTTTTAAAAACATAAATTAAAATTTTTACTACTCCATCTTGAGGTGTAACATACATAAAGCATAGACATTTTAAATGTGTACATTAATGAATTTTTACATATTGGATATACTCGGGAAACCCCTACCCAGATCAAGATACAGAACATTCTGGGGTGCCTGGTGGCTCAGTGGGTTAAGCCTCTGCCTTCGGCTCAGGTCATGATCTCAGGGTCCTGGGATCGAGTCCCGCATCGGGCTCTCTGCTCGGCAGGGAGCCTGCTTCCTCCTCTCTCTGCCTGCCTCTCTGCCTCCTTGTGATCTCTGTCTGTCAAATAAATGGATAAAATCTTTGGAAAAAGAAAAAAAAGATACAGAACATTCCTCACAGCCCAAAAAGAGGTCTTGAATCCCTTTCCAGGCAGTATCTAACACCCCCACCAGCCTGTACCCAGAGATAGCTACTATTGTGACATCTGTCACCATATGTTAGTTTTGCTGTTCTTGAACTTGATAAAAATGGAATCATACGGCATGTTCTTTTGGTATCTGGCTTCTTTTGCTCATTGTTGTCCATGCTATTCATCCATGTTGCTAGTCTTTGTTCTTCTGATTGGTTCATTTTCTTTAGGTTTATCTCCCCTGGCTCATTTCACCAGCGGAGTGGTGAAACCAAGATATAGTACTGAGCCTAAGGGAAAGAGCATGCTTTCAGGGTGGTCCATCAGTCAGAAGAAGTCTCTGTGGCTCCCATACCATCTATCCAGCTGTAAGACACAAGGTTCCATGTAGGCTTTACGACCAAAACTTAATAGGGAGGTTCCTGGAGCTTCACAGTGGACACCTGGATAATGGCCAAACTTTCCATCTTGCCTCAATCAGTGCTGTGTTCCATTTATCTCTTGGCATCTTCCTTAGTGTATTCCTCTGACCATGACACTTGCCTAGAGAGGACTCTCCCCTGGTCACGTGACCTTTTATGAGTGCTCAAGGACAGGTCCTGCTAATTCCTAACCTGTTCATTGCTCTCACTCCTGACCAAAGTGTAAAAGAGTAAAGCTGGGTTAGGACAAATCCATGATTGTTCTTCACAGAGCAGGTCTTACTGATGGGGGTGCTGTAGCATTCTTACTGTTGACAGAGGGCAACTCATTAATTTAGTGTAAAATTTATTATCACGCTGATGTCAGCTCTTGTGCTCGTCTTCCAGAAGATGCATTAACTTTCTGACACTTTGTTCTTTTTCCATGTGCAAGTAATTAATTCATTTCCTGGTACAAAACTTTGTATCCCTCCTCTTCTATCCCTTTAAACACTTAGTTTAAATGTTAGATTCCCATTTTATAAGAAAGGGCTATGAATCCATTTTTGCCTATTCCCTGAATCCACATCCCCATCAAAGTAAAGAGAAAGAACATGAATCTTCTCGTGTCCCCCACTGATCCCTGGGCTCATCTTTGGTACAATCTTCCTAGAAATTTTACTGTACAAACAGTTCATTGTCACCTAACCACTTAATTTCTTTTCCCAGTAAATAACCTGCCCTTTCTATTGCTGTCTTCTTCTAGAGAGGTTTGTGATTCCTTAGCTATTTACCTATGGAAGAAAAGGGGTGGGAGTAGAGGTGGAGACGGTTTGGTTGTAGGTGTGTGTGTGTGTGTGTGTGTGTATCTCCAGTGAAACTCTACCTATTGTTGGCTTTTATTACTTCATTTCAAAAAATCCCTCACATTTCACTCTTGTCCTGCTACTGATGCTGTCACAGGTGTTTCAGGAAGAACATGGCTTATCTACATCCAAATTTTATTTACTCATCTATCTTCCTCAGTAGGTTAGACTTCCAAGGGTAACACTGTGCCCGTTGCATGGTAGCTTCTTGGTGAATGGCAGGTGCACATGGGCACAGAGATACCTAGGTCAAGGACATTAACGAGAGGAGTCGACCGGACTCAATCACACTTTACCCCTGCTTGGAAAACCAGTTGTCGCTCTGGTGCTGCTGGTAGCCATTTACGACCTGACTCATAATCGACACAAAGGGAAAATAAATTCCAGTGTGATCAGTATAAGTTTCCTCAACACCAATTCAAATGCAGAAAATAGTATGATGAAGATCTTATTTGTTTGTTTCACAAAAGGCTTAGACTTTCAAGAAGGAGTGAAACTGAAAACCTTGTTGAAAGTTAACACTTCTTCCTCCCTTCATCCCCATTCAGCCACATGGTTTGAGCACAGATGATGCTTTAGACACCGGGACCACAAGAGTTGGTGAGGAAAAGATCCCTTGTTTCCAGATTGAGGGTAGCAGTCCAGAAAAGCAGACTGACCTGGGGGCATGAACGACAACCAACCACGATGTGGTGAGTACTGTAACGGAAGGAGAACACTTAGTGGTGTGGTAGCAGAGAGGTGTGGGGCCAGCTCTGCCTGGGCAGTCTGTCCATCCCACAGAGACATGGCTAACCAGAGAAATTGCCTGATTGGTAAGAAAATTCATGAAAGCAGGATTCTCTGTAACCAGGAATCACAGTTTGTGTACTCTGGGAAGTGGACTTTCAAGTATCCCAGGGCTTATTTGGCAGCGGAGAGAGAAAGAAGGATTGAGCAGAGGGAGAAGTCAAGCGTCAATGCACGCCTCAGGCAATTCCTTAGGGATCTCTGGGGCTTAGATCAGATCACCCCTCAGACATGTCCCGCATTGGGCCAAAGAAGCCAGGCCTTTATATCTTCACCTCAACCATGCACTGCGTATGGGCTACCCCAGGAAGGTGTGACCTTGGGTAAGGTGGAGCTCTGCAGCTCAGGCAGAAGAACCCACAGCAGAGGGTGGTCTGTCAGGTGCCCTCCCAGATGTCCCCTTTTGCTTCATATATGTCCAGTAGGCCTCTCCTCCTCAGGAGAGGAAGGCTAGCAAAACAAACAACACCTGCTCTTTCTGAGCCGAGCCTTGGGCCTGCAAATAAGACTCAATGGATCTTTCTTCCACTCGCCATTCTGGAATCCTCTCATTCTCAGCTAGCATCTCTGCTGGGTTTTGGTGGCTTAGCTAGTGGCCTGACCATTCCTAAGGGGAATGAGCCCCTTGTTCCATGTCCTTCTCAGGCTGGGGCTATTTCTCTCATCTCTCTCATCTGTTTCCACCACTGTTTGGCAAGAATGTAACAAGAGGTACCCAAGTAGATCATGGGAGTTCCACAACATGTTCCTCCTTGCCCGCATTGTGTAAGAGGGGCCCTCTCTCCTCTTGATGATCAGGGTCAGTTATTCCGCCTGAATAGTGACTCTTCACGTTTGCTGGTCTCTTAACACAAGAAGCTTGAAATGCTCAGGCACAGCCTGCTTATAATTGAATGAGGTTCTTATTGTTTTCCTTGGGGGAAAGTGGTTCCCTTTGGGGATCAGAATCACTAAACCTGAAGAATGTAATCATTCATTCAACCAGGAGAATGTAATCTCCTAATGTAAGGAGATGGCCCTCACAATTCCCTAGGTGGATTATTGCAATGATGGTAAGTAGGACCATTCCTGCTTTGACTTTGTGTCTCCCACTCTTATGAATGTGCTCTCCTGGGGACACTGCACCCGGAGGATGGTGCCCATCCTTCCAAGCTCTTGGCTCTGAGCTGGCACTGAAGCATGTCTTCAGCGAGCCATTCCAAATCTCTATCTGCCACTAGCTTCTGGTTGGCATTGTATGCGATAAAGCCAAGGGAATCCCGTGGTCATGGGTCCACTCTCACATTTTCTTTGCTATGAAGTGGTTTCTTGGTCTGATGGCTGTATTATGGGATCCCATGTTGGTGGATCAGATGTTCCATAAGCTCTTGGACAGTGGTACTAGTAGAGGCTCTGTAGGCAGAAAAAGCTAACATGTAACAAGGATATTTGTCTATTACTGTAAGAAAAAAAAAAAAAAAGAGGAGTGGAAGAGGGCCAGTGTATTCAACTTCTTACCAAGGTGCTGTTTGACATCCCCTCTTTGGGAAACAGTGTTGCAGTGTTATCTCAGTATTGCTTTCTATTACTGAGATGTTGCCCACTGGACAGTGACACTCTTAAATCCGATTCAGTAAGCTGTAGCCTGTGCAACTGGGCCCATACACAGTTTCTGTGTTTTTTTCCCATGGCTCTGTCCGTGTGCCTATCATGCCAGCCCTTGGGTGGCCAATGACATAGGCTGACTGACATCAACCAGCCAAGTTATTTTGTCTATTTGGTTGTGTAGTGCCTCTTTCACAGTGGTTTCTCCCTAGTAGGTGTTAATGTGTGAAACAAAGATCTTCACATTCCATGCCAACTCTCATATGTCCATCCACAAATATATATGCTACTGAATGAGAAATGCTCTCAAGACACCAAAAATGATCATTTCCATTTAACCTCTGGGAACTCATTATTCAGACTTTTGCATTCTAAATTTTGAATAACTTTCCCCACAAGGACTACCAGTAAACTGACAGCAGAATTGAGTGTCAAGATGCTTTTCAACTGTTTTTTGAAAAAGACACCTCTGAAGCTTGCTCTCCATAAAAGGTCAGTAATTTCTTACTTTCACCTGTCTTTAAATATTCTAAGACCTCTATCCCTAATGTTGTTTGTCTTTGAGGAATGTTAGGCTATATTTTAAGATTTGATCTTTAGAATGTGTAACTTGGCAGAGCAGTCTAAAGTTTTACACTTGAAGGGATTAATATCCATTACAGGAAGGAGAATGAAAAACAAAGCATTCTTATTCTAAGGGATGATTTTCAATATGAATTTTTAAACCATTCAGAAAGTATTGTCGATTAACCCTTTTACTTTGGGAAATATCTTTTCTGTTATGTAAATATCTCTAACATTAAAAGATATTAAAATGTTAGTATCCATTTCATTGCTGAAAGCTAGTCTCCCAGCTTCATTTTGTATATGAGCAAAGGATGAAATTACTTCTGACACCTACCATAAAAAATATATTGTTGTTGAATAAAGGGTTGTTATTAGAAAGAAGTTATCCAACCAGTTGGGCCTGTGGCAGTTGCATAAACAGGGCCATGATTCCTGTTAATGGTAGTATCCCACAAACCCTGTGGGCTCATAGGTAAACCAACAGCACAGTCCAACTTGGCTTATAGGTTTATTAGGGTATTTCATCTTGTTCTGATGTGCAACATGAAAGGTTTAGCATTGCAAGAAGTCTTGGTTGTCAATATCTCCCCATTTTAGCTATGCCCACCAATTAACTACACAATTATTAAGGCAAAAGAGTGATAAAGCTCAATGTTACATACCTTAAAGTTATCAAGAACTTCCTATAGTTCGTTCATTTCCTTCAGGGTTGCAGATAGAACAGAAGTACTTCTTGGTTCCTTTGTATTTCTTTTTTCCAGGATGCTTGGCTTTGAACCATGAGTCACAATTCTACCCCTCCTGTTTGTACCTGCCCTGTCCCCCTTTTTTTCCCTTCTTTGGTTGCTACATCCCATTCATACCCATGAGAGAGTGAAGGAAAGCCAGAGGAAACAAACGAACAAACAAAAAGACTCAGTTGAGTCAGGGAAATACCTTATACTAGAGAAAGCCTCTGTGCTTTTCCATTGCTTTCTCAAAAAAAAAAAAAAAAAAAAAAAAAAAAAAATGCAGAGCTAGTACTCCACCTGTATTATATTCTTCCACTGTCTGCTGCTGTTGGAAGTAAACATTCGGTGCATGAATTTCAGTATCAAGAAAAATCATGAATTGGGCTCTGGGTGGTTCAGAGAAGCCTCTGTCTACAGCTCAGGTCACGATCTCATGGTCCTAGGATCAAGCCCGGCACAGGGCTCTCTGCTCAGCAGGGACCCTTCTTCTCCCTCTCTCTGCTGCCTCCTTGCCTATTTGTGATTTCTCTTTCTGTTGAATAAATGAATAAAATCTTAAAAAAAAAATCATGAATGAGTTATCTGAAACCCACCTCACTGGACACCAATGGGTATAATTAGGATACCAACCCCTTGTCAAGTCAAAGGAAAGAATTAAGCATCAATTCTCTGTTTAAGCTAATAGGCTTAGTTGAGGAGGAAACATTCTTGTTTACAGAAGAGTTTCAGCTAATGTGGAAGTCATGATAGGTTTATAAAATAATTATTAGAAATCCCTGAAATAACAGATTTTGGGCAAAGATCGTCGATGGTTGATACCATTATTGGAAGGGCTGATGGGGAACTTTACAAGGGATGGATTAGGCTGTCACCACATGAACCGTCTGATAATCTTAGCATCACCAAGAGTGGAAAGACCAGATATGCGGGCCTCTTCATTCAACGGACTAGGAAGCTCACCATGTCTCCTGGGAAGTGTTCTTGTAGCAACGATTTTTTTTAAAAAATGAACTTGAATATAATCAAGCATCTGGAGATTACTTCTATTGGTAGCAAATGTGGGAGATAGAGAAATAAGTTAAATGATGCCACAAAGAAGCAAACAGCTAATTTCAGAATGTGGGACATTCTTGAGGGCAGCTTACCTGGTTTCTGCCACTAGTCAAGAGCAATGGGTGGAGAAAATCTTCTCCCAGGGAGGCTGCCCAGTAACCAGATGCCTTGTGTTTGCATCCTGATTTGAACAAACCAACTATGAAAATACTTTATTTTTAACTTAAATTTGATTAGCCAACCTATAATACATCATTAGTTTCAGATGTAGTGTTCAAGAATTCATCAGTTGTGTATAACATCCAGTGCTCATCACAAGATTTTTAAAAAAATTTATTTATTTATTTGACAGAGATCACAAGTAGGCAAAGAGGCAGGCAGAGGGGGCGGGGAAGCAGGCTCCCTGCTGAGCAGAGAGCCCCATGCGATGCCAGGCTCGATCCCAGGAGACCAACAAGACTTTTTTAAAAAAAGATTTGTTTATTTTAGAGAGAGAGAGAGCACGCACGCAGAAAAGGGAGGGGCAGAGGAAGATGGAGAAGCAGACACCCCCTGAGCAGGAGACAGACTAGGGGCTGGATCTCACAACTCTGAGACCTTGACCTGAGCCAAAATCTAAGGGACTGAAGTTCAACTGACTACAGGACCCCAGTGCCCTTTTGAAAAGATTTTTTTTTTAAATAATCTGAGAAATTTATTAAGGAGTGGATTTTAGATCATATAAAGGCATTATTGTTAAATTTTTGGTGCAATAATGTCAGTATGACTATGATTTAAGAGTTCCTAATTTGGGGCACCTGGGTGGCTGAGTAAGTGTGACAGACTCTTGATACCTGCTCAGGTCATGATCTCTAGGTTGTGGGATCAGCCCACATTTGGCTGACTTGGGCTCCAAGCTCAGAGGCCTGGAGTCTGTTTAGGGTTCTCTCCTTCTCCATCTGCTTCTCATCAGCTTGCTAAAATAAATAAGTAAGGAAGTAAGGAAGTAAGTACTTAAATAAATAAATAAACAAATAAAATCTTTAAAAAATAGAAAAAAAAAGTTCCTATTTTTAGAGATTCATAGGCCAAGTATGCAGAGATGAGATGACTTGATGTATGAGTTGTACTTTTTGAAATTTCAGCAAGGGCAAAAACAGGGACAAATAAATGTTGCAAAATCTCTATAATTATGTGATTTTGACTATATGTAATTATAATCAGGGTGATGGGTATATGGAGGTTTATTGTACTATATTTGCTCTGCTTATGTGTGTTTGAATTTTTTTTTTTAAGATTTTATTTATTTATTTATTTGACAGAGAGAGATCACAAGCAGGCGGAGAGGCAGGCAGAGAGAAGAAGGGAAGCAGGCTCCCCACCGCCGAGCAGAGAGCCCAATACAGGACTCAATTGCAGGACTCAATCCCAGCACCCTGAGATCATGACCTGAGCCAAAGGCAGCGGCTTAACCCACTGAGCCACCCAGGCGCCCTGTTTGGATTTTTTTAAAACAAATTCCAAATGGGAGGAAGAGAAGAAGGTAAAAAAGCAAGAACATATACTAATATGAGAGGACATGTAAATACTTTAAAACCTAAGACCCAAAGCTTAAACAACTTTAACTCTTTAGAGGATCTCACAGGTTTCAAATATCCTATTATGGAGGAAAAGCCATTTCATGAGAAAATGATACATTGAAGTGTGTGTGTGTGTGTGTGTGTGTGTGTCTGTCTGTCTGTCTGTGTTTACATTTCTATCTCTCTCTCTCTCTTTTTTTAAATATGTTATTTATTCATTTGACAGAGAGAGAACACAAGCAGGCAGAGTGGGAGAGGGAGATGCAGGCTTCCTGCTGAGCAGGGAAGCCCCACACAGAGCTTGATCCCAGGACCCTGGAGATCCTCAGATCATGACCTGAGCCAAAGGCAGGCGTTTAATGACTGAGCCACCCAGGCGCCCCTGTGTTTACATTTCTAATTCCTTAAATAGACAAATTCCTTAAATAGACAAATCAGGTCTCAGAGAAATGATAAAATTCCTATAGCCAGGGTATGTTTTTAAGCAGACAACCCACATGCAATATATGAGATAAATATTTTAATCTTACAGCATTTTTTAAAAAATTTTATTTATTTATTTGACAGAGAGCAAGATCATAAGTAGGCAGAGAGGCAGGCAGAGAGAGAGGGGGAAGCAGGCTCCCTTGTGGACCCTGAGATCATGACCCGAGCCAAAGGCAGGGCTTAACCCACTGAGCCATGCAGGCGCCTCTAATCTTACTGCATTTTTAAAAAAATGATTTTATTTATTTATTTGACAGAGATCACAAGTAGTCAGAGAGGCAGGCAGAGAGAGAGGGGGAGGCAGGCTCCCTGCCGAGCAGAGAGCTTGATGTGGGCTCGACCCCAGGACCCCCAGGACGCTGAGATCATGACCCGAGCCAAAGGCAGAGGCTTAACCCACTGAGCCACCCAGGCACCCCATCTTACTGCATTTTTAACCCCCCAATGCCTTTATTTAAAAATAACAGTTAATAATTATCAGGGCACCTGGGTGGCTCCACTGGTTAAGCGTGGGACTTTTGGTTTTGGCTTAGGTCATGATCTCAGTGTTGTGAGATGGAGCCCTCCCTGCCTTGGGTTCTTGGGCTCTGTGAGGAGTGTTCTTGAGATTCTCTTCCTTTCCCTCTCCCTCCCCCTTTGTCCCTCTCCCCACTCATACTCTCTCTCTCTCTTTGAAATAAATAAATAAAATCTTTGAAAATAAAGCTAATAATTATTGCCAATGTAAACAGAGAAGATAGAGATACAATTTAGAACAGATGTATTATTAGTTCACTGTAATTGTATACATGAGGACTCAAATGTACCAAACTAAACAAGAACTGGTTTGGTACCTTGCCCTGCATTACAAAATGCCAGATCCCTGGGAATTAGGAGACCTGAGATTCATCCCTCCCCTGCCATGACGTATTATATGACATTGGGCATGTTCATTCACTTCTCTTGGCCTTGTTCCCCCTTCTACTGAATGTACATAATACTTTCCATCTACTTACCTTGGGGAGATGGTGCAGACTAATGAGGAAACATCAGTAAAGTGCTTTGAGCTCCTTAGGAAAAAAAAATATTGTTTCAATACTACAGTGTATTACATTTTTATTTTGACAGCGAACCACATAAAGCTTCTGAATTATAAACAACAAACCAAGCTTTATAATTATCAACGAACGCCATGTAGATCACATTTCCTAACAAGGAATGCTGTCCAAAATAACTTTTTAACTGAACTCAGATTCAATTCGCATTTAAACCTCATAGTTTCACTAGAAAGGCTGTGTAAATTGCAATTAAGCAGAGATTTGCAAGATTTCAGCTGTTCACTTAAAGGTCTAGAATGAAAGGTTTTAAAACCCTGAATTCCAGTTGGACGTGACTGTTACAGATTCTGATTTTAATTGAGATAACCACATGGGAGCAGAATAGGTTAAAATTAGTAATTACTTTAATTTTACTTCTTAAACAAAATTACTTTCTAATCTCCCATTGGGTAGGAATAATAAAAAAAATTTTTTTTAATGTCCAGGGAATGTTGAATCTTCACCTAGAAACACTATTGGCAAGGATATTTCTAAATTCTTCGTCAATTAAGGACATGGAATATATAATAAATGCATTTCAGTGTGTCAACAAATCATTCTGGGTACTGAAATGCTGAAAAGCACAAACACATGGTTTTAGTTTAAGCAAGAGAGGTTAAAAAAATACTTTTTTCTTTCAGTTTTAACTCCTTCCTCCTCAATTTGTAAATTCAAGAATACCTAGGTAAAGCCAGTCACTGGCTTAGAACCCTCCCGTGGCTTCCAGTACCCTGTTCATTAAACCAAACTCTCCAGCACAAGCTGAAGGCCTTGGCCTTGCTCCACCAGCTCCTGAAAGCCCGCCTGCTTGCTTGTGTTTATCTGCAGCCAGGCCTCCCCTGCCACTTTGCTTTCTCTTCTGTTCCTTGAATTTGCAAATTTATTCTTTGCAGTTGCTCTTCCTTCCAACAGGATTATTCTTCCTTCATTTCTTTACATGCCTGCCTCCTTTTCACTATTCACATCTCAGCTCAAATGTCAACCTTCAAAGAGGCCTTCATTGACCCTCTGTTGTATGCAGCCTCCTCCCCCGCCACCCCCGCCCTCTATCACATCAGCCTGTTTTGATATCATAACACTGATCACTTTCTGATTTTATCTTCTCGATTTATTTGTTTGCTTGTTGTCTGACTCTTCACTTCTCTCCAGCAGGGACCTTATTTCTTGTTCACCTCAGTCTCTGGCATAGTCCCATAAGAATACCCTAACTCTTCAACCCACTCATTCAAAATCTCTGTCCCTGTGTTGTTCTGTAGCACTGATCTTCTCTTGTCTATCTGTTTTTCTGGAATCTAAGGATGAAACCCTCTAATCCCTAGAAGAATATTCCAACAAGGAAAAGAATAGCAAATTCACTCTGCCTAGTTTATAACCCATTTTGAAGATTAAATTGTTTCTATGGGAATCAGGGATCAGGGTCTTTTTACAAGTCACATGCCTCAGACTCAAGGAAACAACTAGCTCTCCAGTCAGTTTAATCTAGGCAAGGCTCTATCAAAAATCGGTCTTGATTTTCTCCAATCTGGCTTAGGTCTACAGGCTTACTTGCTAATCCAAGCAGTCAGAATAACTCATGTTTATTTATAAATGTTCCAGCAGCCAAAGAACCTGTTATTTCTAGATCTTTATTCATTAGTTCAACAACTGTTAATTGATAGTATACTGGTTCTAGAACTTTACTAGGTTCTTTACAAGACCTTTGCAAGATCACTTAAGAGGTGATATAAAAGTAGACAAGGCATTGTATTTGTTAGTAGGGAGCTACTGATCTAGTCAAAGGACACAGGCAAGTAAACAAAAAATGAAAACACAAGGGTAAGTGGGGAGCGTTTCAGGAATATCATATGGTACCTTACTCAATCTAGGGCGGGAGTGATTCTAGGAAGGCTTTCCAGAGAACATACCACTTACCCTGAGATCTGAGACTGAGTGTAGCTGATAACCAGTATCAGGTGATACAGAGAAGCCAGAGGGTTCCAGGTGGTGAATGCAGTATATATGAAGACCAGGAAATAATAGAGCACACAAAAAGAAGCTCATTGTTGCCATGACAAGGTTTGGGGGAAGGGGAGGTGGGAAGGGCTGATACTGTAGAAATGAGTAAGGACCAGATCATGAAAATCTTAGAAAGCCAGATTGAGAAATCTGGACTTAATTCTGAAGGCAGTGGACTTCTAATACATCATTTGTAGCACAAGAGTGACATGATCAGATTTGTGTTTTAGAGTGATTACTCTAGCTAGATTAGATCTTCAAGGACAAAGACCAAAGGCAAGGAAGTGATTTAGAAAAATTTTTCAGTAATTAAGGTGAGAAATGTTGGTGGTCTAAACTGTTAGTGACAATGAGGATGAAGAGAAGTGATTTGAGATATGTTTAGCAAGTGGAATCATCAAAACTTGGCATTTGGACGTGGGGAATGATGGACAGGGATGAGTCAAGGTACAGGTTGCTGGCTTGGGAAACTAGGTCAATAGTGGGGCCATTCACCTGGGTAAGAAATTAAAGATGAAACAGAGAGAAATTAAAGTATGGAAAGAAGGTAGGCTTTGAATACATAGCCTTGAGGTGATTCTGGTACATTCAGATTGAGAAATGTAGCTGGCAGTTGGTCATCAGGGGCTCAGGAGAGAGATTTTTCTGGGCAAAAGATGTAGAACTGGGAGCCATTGGCGTGAAGGTGGGAAGTGAAGCCATAAAAGTGGATAAGACCTATTGTTCTTCATGTGGTCTATGGAAAAAGCAATCAGTTGATCTTTTAGAAAGCCGTTTATTTTTTCAATGAGAACAGCTAGAAAAAACAATAGAAATATGCCTCCCCAAAAGACTGAAGCAGTGTATCATTACTACTCTCAGAATTTAGAGGCTTTTAAGTTCAAGGCCAAGTGCCCAAGATGGCTCAAAAGTTCGGGAAAGATCAAGTAGTGAACAGGTAAGAAAACTGTCTTTTGAGCAGGGGAGAGGGATTCTACATTACTGATTGAGAGAGCTCATACTTCTCATATTTCTTCCACCTAATGAGCTTTTAAACAAGGGCTCTGAGATGTACAAATGATGATTATACTGGCTATTTCTCCCAGAGTATTAGCTCTGTCTTTCTGCTTCCAAGAATTCAGTGCCCCAATGAACCAGTATAACGGCTCTCAGGCAAACAGTCAAGAATGAGGTTAACTTTTCTTTACTGGAAGGGCTGTTTTCCAAGATACTTGTTTAAACTTTTATGACGGAAAAGAACGCATAAAATCTGGAGACTCTTTGGCTAAGAAATGCTACAGGAAAAAAAATGGAAGTAAAAATTGAGTTATTTGTTGTTTTCTCAGGCATGGTGAGTTATTTGTTGTTTTTTCAGGCATCACAAGCGTGAGAAGGAAATAAAAGCATTTACAGAATACCTACTTTCTCTACCATTACCTAATTTAAACAAATAGTTACAAAATCTAGTACCATCTGCAGGCTCTTGGAAACTGATTTCTGTCATATCCCATTTGTATCAGATGTGCACTTATGTCGGAAGCCCTAATTCATGTTCTGAATGTGTCGAAACTCATGCATGCAGATTAAGACAAAAATTGGTAGCCACACAAGGAATAATGATCTGAAGACTATGTACAAGCTTGCTATGGAATTACATCCAGAAAGAAGACTGACATTCCTGGGAAAAGATTAGAAGCAGATCGATTAATACTAGGTTTCTATGCAGACAGTATGTCCTCCAAAGTTAAGGCAAGAGTGCATTGATTCATTTCATAAATTGAGAACTCAGAGACCTCAAGCATCCGGAAGAGAAGAGGATTTGTTAAATATGTCAGACCTATCATTAAAGTTTATTAATTTTTGTTAATTATATGAAAAATACAGTCCTCCCCCTTGTAGAAACATTGGAGGAAAAAAATGAAAGAAAACAAAAACTAATCATAATCCCACATCCCACCAACCTTAACATTTTGTTGTGCTTTCTTCCTTTATTTTCTCCATGTATGTGTATGTTTATGTGAGAATGTGTGTATTTAAGACATACTCTTTCATATTGCAGCATATCCAATACGCTAGTGCGGCTTAAGATCGTTTGCTATATCTAATTTCATATTTACTTTTTCCCTGAAAAGGAAGAAAAATGTTCCAAATCTTAAAATCAAGGAATTATAATGTATGATTTTGTGAGAATTGAATTTCATACCGTTTTATTCAGAGCTAAGAGCATTTGCTCATATTAGGATAAAATACTATAAACTGAAAAGAGGTTATTTCAGAGTATTTTGTGCAGAGGTAGGATCTATAAGAGAAAGAGTGGTGGCAAGTAAGGTGACTTTCAGGAAAATTTAATAAAGTCCTAATCAGATAGATTAGATGTCCAGGTATTCTTATACTATAAAATTCTCTAACCGCAGAGCCAACCTTATTAATGTGCGTCCTGGATATAAACATACCCTCGACTCAAAGGAAATATTCTAATGCCTTCCTTCCAGGAATTCAATAAAGACAATATCCACGAACAAAACTGTATTAACACAATTTAATAAATAAAACTGATAAGATTCCTCTTTTCCGTGGTTCCTGCCAGGCAAGGCTCTACTACCAAACAGGACAATCTTGTTTTTTTAACACATAAGAAAGAATAGTTCTTTTCAGGTGCCAGGTCATGGTCCTGGGGTCCTGAGATGGAGTCCCGTGTTAGGCTTCCTGTTCAGTGGGGAGTCTGCTTCTCCCTCCTCCTGTGGCCCTCCCCCTGCTTATGCTCTCTCTCAAATAATTAAAAAAAAAAAGAAGAAGAAGAATAAGAGGAGGAAGAATACATCCTTCCTCCTGAATATTCCTGTAATTGGCTTGAGTGTTTCTCTGTTCCAAGATTTGTGCTAAGGTCTGGGGTGTAACTGAATATGATCGCGGTCTTCCTGGAGCTGAGAGTCTTGTGTGGGAAGCAGGGAAAGTGAAGTAAGTACAGAGCAGTGAAGTAACAGACAATGAAAGGAAGTACTGGGTGCACTGAAAGGGAGTGTATCTTCACCTAGATTCAGGGGGCTGAGAGGATTTCCATGGGATGTGATATCTACATGAACTCAAGAATAGGAATTAGCCAGGCAAAGATGATGTAGCATACTCTTCTGCTGTCCCAAGAGTCATGAAAGAAGGCATGGAAAGTCAGAGAAAAGTTTTCAGAGATGGAAAGCTCAGATGCGAGGGTGGCGAGAGATGATGTTGAAGAGACTGGGACCACATCCTGAAAGGCCTTGTAATGACAAGAAGGAATCAGATTTCTTCCCTAGGACAATGGTGAGCCATCTAAGGGCTTCAGGAGCGACATGATCAGATGATTGGCTGCAACGTGGAGAAAAAGGACAGAGAGACAGGATTAAAAGCAGAGTGTTGAGGAGACTAGAGGCAAATGGGAGAGAGCATCTGATATCCCAAGTTAAGGTAGGAGCAATGGGAATGGAGAAAACTGGACACTTTTGAGAGGTGGTCATTTAAATTACTTCTAGCCATTTCTGCCTCAGTAATTTTCCCATCAGGGTTCCACAATGACCAATAGCTAGGAAAAGATAAGTCTGGCTCAAGGGCTTGCCCTCAAATAACAAGGTAGATCCAAATAGCCATTTTAGTTTGCCATGTTCCTTGTCAATAGGAGATTATTAAAATGAGATCTAAATTACGTGGAAAGAGGGGCGCCTGGGTGGCTCAGTGGGTTAAGTCTCTGCCTTTGGCTCAGGTCATGATCTTAGGGTCCTGGGATCGAATCCCGCATTGGGCTCTCTGCTCAGCGGGGAGCCTGCCCCCCACCTGCCCCCACCCGCCTGCCTGCCTCTCTGCCTGCTTGTGATCTCTCTCTCTCTGACAAAAAAAAATATAAATAAATAAATAAATAAATAAATAAATAAATAAATTAGTTAATTGTGTGGAAAGAGACGGAGATGAAAACCCACAGTCAGATCAATGGAAAAATGTGTATGGAGTTTTTTAAACTTTTTTTTTGACGATTTTATTTATTTACTTAGAGAGCGAGCAAGAGGAAGAGAGAGAAAGTGCAAGATCCAGGGGAGAGGCAGAAAAGCAAACTCCCCGCTGAGGAGGGAGCCTGATGTGGGACTCATTCCCAGGACTCCAGGACCATGTCCTGAGCCAAAGGCAGACACCTAACCACCTGAGCCACACAGGCGCCCTAAACTTTTGATACTGACTGAAACATATATCAAAAATTTCCTTTTTTATTCATTAATAATTCAGCTAAGGTTGACTAGATAATACATACAAATGATATAAAATTTCAAATAGTACCAAATAGGTGTAAAATGAATATTCCACTTCCACCTTTATCCCCTGCCCTGTAGGTTTCCTTCTGAGAGGTAATTAGTACCAATTTCTTGTATCTTCTTCCAAAGATATGCTATGAATATAGAAATATATTATAAAGCATAGTATCTTGATACTTTATATATTATTTTATATGTTACTTAAAAATCTCAAGTCTACAAATACTGTCTTAGACCTGTTGACATATGATCCAATAATGTGCTATTTTAATAACATACTGATATATTTTTGTAAATAATATAATAATTATTTTCTAGATAAGCTGATCTCATTTTCCATATAAGTAAACATTTAAGAACTTCTTGGGAGTCTATGACCTTAAGTGTTCATAAACGTCATAAGTGGTAGATTAAGACTGACTCACCATGTGTTTTGCCACTCTCTGTTTCTCTATCTTTTCACTCTCACTCAATATACTTCTTGTTCCACTCTAGTCGAATAGAAAACCCCTTACTATACCCATAATTTTCTTCTTTCCACTGCAGCTGCATTTTCTTGAGCAGTCTTTCACTGTGTCCCTGAAAGTCATCTCTATTTTATTCTTCCAAATATTTAAAAACCAACCCCTTCCTAGAAACTGACCCTAAAGCACTCCAACCTTTGAAAATAATTTAAAATGATTCAGAACGTTGTGGAATCCTAGCCTCTGTTGTATTTTTGCCCTATTTCCGCCTCAAATCTGAAGCCAACCTTCCCTATGAATTTTTCAGTTTCAAAAGACAGTGCATTCCTTGAGATCTTGCCTTTTGCAACAGCACAGATGGACCCAGAGAGTATAATGCTACGTGAAATAAGTCAGTCAGAGAAAGATGAATACCATATGACTTCACTTGTATGTGGAATTTCAGAAACAAAACAAATGAGCAAACAAAGAAAAAAAAGAGACAAACAAAAAACCAGACTCTTAGACACTAAGAACAAACTGGTTGTTGCCAGGGAGGGAAGGCAGGGAGGGGTGAAACAGATGAAGGGGATCAAGGGTACATTTATCTTGGTAAGCACTGAGAAATATATAGACTTTTGAATCATCATATTGTACACCTGACACTAGTGTTACATCGTCTGTTATTTTTGCTTCGATTTTTTAAAAAAGGGAAAGTAGAAAGAATACAGTACATTCTCTTCAGTGTGCCAACATGACTAACATAGATGGCTCTTTATGGCTAAGTTCTTCCTCCCATCAGATCCAAACTGTCCATTAAAGCTTCCATCCATTTGTATTTCCTACTAATAAAATGAGATTAACTATTCCCTTATCTGCATAACAGCTGTTCCAATGCAGAATACAATCAGGCCTACCATACACCATTTCCTTTTCTTGTCCATAATAAACTCCTCCAGTTTCTTCAGTTTTTCCTTTTTAACCTATTCTTTTTCAGTCTTTTGGCTAAGATCAAACATGTACATGTGGTATGGTTTCTAGATATTTCATCATCTTGATTGGCCCTAGCTTATCATTATGTCTTAACAAAACTCATGTAACCAAATATAATGTCCCATCTTAGAGCGACCTGAGGTGTGCTTAATCCCCTTTGCAAATCAGGAGGGCTCGGAGTGGGCCAGAAGTTTTAGGCTGGTTGGGGAGTGGACCTTGCAGGCTTGGGTCTGTGAGGTACAAGCAAATCAACTTCCCATTTAGGTGTGGACCAGAAGTAAAGGGACAATTCAAAATGTCAAGGAAGGGGAACAGAGGGCAAGAATTTGAGCTGAAGCAAAAAATTAGTAATCCAGAATGTTAAATTGAAGTGACCTAATGTGTTCTTGTCAGTTGTCTGTATGGGGTAAAGCCTATGTATTTCTAGTGACAATAAAACACAAGAGGGGTGCTGCGTGGTTCAGTCGGTTAAGGTGGTGACTCTCGGTCTCAGCTCTAGTCTTGATCTCAGGGTCGTGAGTTCAAATCTGCCTTAAAAAAACAAAAACAAGAGGTGCCTGGTGGCTCAGTCAGTTAAGCGTGTGCCTTCGGCTCCGGTCATGATCTCAGGGTCCTGGGATTGAGCCCCACATTGGGCTCTCTGCTCAGCAGGGAGCCTGCTTCTCTCTGCCTCTCTGCTACTTGTGATCTCTGTTTCTCTCTCACATAAATAAATAAAATCTTTAAAAAACAAACACACACACACACAAGAATACAGGGACAGGAGTTGAATCTTTTTATTGCATTCTATCTGAGACATTGATCAAGGAAAGAGAAGTGAAAGATGCTGAGCTATTTTGAGCAGAGCTCTATCGCTTTGAATGGAGTATTATGTCTTGATTAATGCAGCCTCAGGCGGCTTCTGCTTTTTTAACTAGCGTATCACTCTGTGGGCTCAGCTGTGATTGTGGTCAACTAAAGCCATCAGGTCTCTTATATGAAGTGTGGTTGTTTACAGTACACAGTTCTTCCCTTGTGCGATTTATTTTTCCCTCATTAATTCCAGAATCCATCTTTATCCCTCATAGTATTACTTTTCTGAGCATTAAACCTGCTTTAGAGGTTCAGTGCTTTGACGTTAGACTGCCCGGGTTCAGAACTCAGTTCATCCATTTCCTGGCTGTCCAATGTTGGGCAGACTGTTTTACCTTGTTAATATTTTCTTAAATAACATTTTTTTCTTACTAACCCTATTGTCTTTGTCTCTCAGTCATGTGACATCTCTTGCCATCCATCCGTTTAGTTACTCATCTATTCAACAAATATGTGCCTTTCCTGTGCCAGGCACTGTGTTAGATATACAATAAATGTTTTTTCTGGGCAGTCTTCATTAAATTCATGAATAAAATTATTGCACACATTAATTTCAAGGATTAACCCCTGGATACATCTCTTGATTCTAATTTTTTCTCTAAGTGGATCAGTAGACAGATATCTATTAATGAACATACGAAGAGTAAAGTTGTTGAACCTGATAGAAGTACAAGTGAGTAGACTTTTCCCATTCCACGGGCACATCTGTTCAACTTTTAAGAAATTGCTTTACACTGGGCAGACAACAGAGTTCAGGACCCAGTCAGTTTCATTAACGGAAGAACAAGAAGAAATACAGTCAACATACGTATTTTCCTAAAGAAGGAACCCTTTGCAGCTTGTACTTTTTTTCTTCAGAGAATCCCTATTTTTAATAATTCCAACTTGAAAACAACCCACCAGTAGAGAAGTTAATTGTGGAATATTAACTCATTGGATTAATACATGACAATAAAAAAAGAACCAGTTACAGTTACACACACACACACACACACACACTCAAACTTGGATGAATCTTGCAAAGTAATGTCAAGTGAGAGAAGCCAGATACAAAGTAACATACATTATATTCCACTTAAATAAAACACAAAAACAGGCAAAAGTTATCGATGCTGTTAGAAATCAGTCTGGTGACTATCCTCAGGGGATTTTGTGAGTAGAAGGGGGCACGTGGAGGGTTAGCCTGTGTTTTGTACTTACCCATGTATCATCCTGGTATCAACATTTAAGACTTTCTGATAGAAATAGATTTTTGACCATAAAATATATGTAAACATAAAAAAAACTAAAATGTTCTTTGCCTAAATGCATCAGAAGTGCTATCAAATGTATGTTTCAATTAGAAGTGATTACTTCTTCCTTGCAAAAATCTTTATTCATCAGGCCTATAGCTTCTCAGGCTCAATATGCTTTTTGGAATTTTGTTGCCCGACCCAAGCGTCTGGCAGACTTTCTGCAAGACCAGCTGTCAATGAATGAAAAACAAGCAAGCTCTCCACTGCACAATGTGTATCAAGTCATTCAGTTCTATAAAAGGAATGCTTGATTTGATCATCAGTGGCTGGGGTCTGGCAGCCGGAAGGTGATTACAACTATGTCCTGTATTTGTATCAACCTCAATCACTCACTGTCTGCCAATTGAGAGCCTTGGTTCTAATAAGACGCTCTCAACCCTATATTTTATTTCCGTAAATTACTTGTTTATTATCTACACTGCAGATTATCTGCAATACATTTTCTTTGTCCTGGATCAGCTTCTTCTTCTACTCTTTGCCACTTTCCCGACCACCCAGCTGGTATGTGCCTGCAGAAGAGACAAACTGACCTTGATATTGGTGTGAATCCGTGTTTTTCTGTTGGGACTGGTTTTGCCTCCCAGCAGACACTTTTGGTTGTCACAACTGGCATCAGGTGATAGAAGCCAGAAGTGCTGGTGACATCCTACAATACCCAGGGTCACAACAAAGAATAATCAGGTCTAGAATGTCAGCTGTTTTAAAGTTGAGACATTTCAGCCCACCTAAGGATACAGTAAGGAAGCACTTTACAATGAACAAACATATTTCAAATTGAAATATGATTGATTTGGGGGTTATCCTCTGTTTTGGATGCCCCATTCCATAGCTCATCTTCATGTACAAGGATAATGGACGTTGATATACTCAATATTCCTCATGCAAGCCTTTCCCTGGTAGACATGTCCCCTTTCTTAAGCAGGAATGTCTAATGCTGGTCTTGTGTATGGTATCTGAGGGCATATTTGTGGGCAGTAGAAAATTATGTGAAAAACTGTTCAGAGTCTTAATGAAGAGCGTGGAAAATATTCTCAGTGTCGGATCTTTTAGACTCCGAGAGGGTAAGACCTCTAGATTTTTTGGTTTCTGTATGTTCACCCAGTTTTTCTATGTTCTTTCTATATCTCAAAGGCCTATTTCATTATCCTCCTTTGACCCTGATTAACTGAGTTACTTGCATGCTCAGACTTCAGTTCTGCACGACTGGACAAATTCTTGGCGTGAAACTTACTTTCTCATTCTCATACTAAAAGTACTGTTAATATTGATATATTTTAATTGCTTTTCACGTTTCTTTCAAGAGTAGCCTTGTAATGCTCTTAAATTTGCATTTGCCTCAGCAGCTCTGGAAACAGCATTCTTTCTTTTAAACAAATAAAGTACGTTTTATTTGGGAAAATTAAGTCAGTGCAATGCAAAGTTATAAGCAGGCTCCCTGTAGAGACAGTTTTCATTTTGTGACTGCTTCTGTGCACCCAAGCCCTAGGTAGCTTACTACACTCCTAACTTGAGTCTTCACTGTCTAAAGGGTCAGCTGAAAGAGCCCAAGGAATGTGATCTTATTAATAGTCCATTTAGGAGTGTGGCCACATGTCTGGTTCGGAATTGAAATTCGTAACAGCATTCAGGGAGTGGATTGATTCCAGGATCCTTGCAGGAGCTCTAAGCCATGCCAGAACTCCATAATGGGTCCAAATCCTACCACCATTTAACCAGAACTCACTCCTGAGAATTTTGGAGTATGAAGAAAAAGTAAAGAGTAGGTCTTAAGAGCAGAATGCTGCCATAGGCTTATGCTAGCAAAGTACACTTCAAGCTTCTAAATTAGAAGAATGTGAGAGGTGACCACGTTTCTTAAACTCACATCTAACCCGAGCTCTGATCTTCTCCCCAGACTCTGGAAACTCTGAAGTTGCTGGGTTTAGAAAGAGAATTATGTAATTTCCCCCAAGCATTTCCAGAAAGCTGCTGACCTCATCTTGGAAAAATGTGTTCAAAATTCATCCTAAGTTGTACCTTCTTGTTGATTTCTTTTTGTAGCTGAAATAGAGCAAATGTACCACCATCATTATTTGATATAACTGTGAAATTAATAAGAATAATTAATCATAGGAATGATTTCTATAAAAACTTAATCAACCAATTTTTTTTAAAGATTTTATTTATTTATTTGAGAGAGAGACAGTGAGAGAGAACATGAGCGAGGAGAAGGTCAGAGAGAGAAGCAGACTCCCTGTGGAGCTGGGAGCCCTATGTGGGACTCGATCCCGGGACTCCGGGATCATGACCTGAGCCAAAGGCAGTCGTCCAACCAACTGAGCCACCCAGGCATCCCATTAATCAACCAATTTTTAAACATAGCAGAAACACAAGTTTAAAAGAAAACATGGCAGACATCTTAAGTATCTGAAAAGCTATGAAACAATATATTTTAACCACAGGGATGTGGTGTAACTGGTCCCTATATGGCAATCCAGAGCTGGTAGAGTCAAACTACTAAAACATGGTGGTTACGAGCAGTGATTCGGTGTCAAACAGACCTTTGGTGAAATTCTGGTTTTGCCACTTACTAGCTGAGTGGTCTTTGACAAGTGACTTAAACTTTCTTAGCCTTGGTTTCTTCGGATTAAAAATGGAGATAATAATGGTACTGATCTCATGGACTTTTGGGAATATTAAATGATATCTTATGTGTAACATAAGATTATTCAGTCCCTCAATAAATATTAGTTTATATTTATTCTTTCTATGCCACAAGCACATAATAATGTTTTGTACATCTGTCTAAAGGACGTAACTTTAGGGGGTGTCTGGCTGACTCGGTAGAACAGGAGACTCTTGATCTCAGGGTCATGAGTTTGAGCCCCACAGTGGGTATAGAGATTGCTAAAAAAAATAAATAATAAGAAAACTTTAAAAAAACATACATGAAGTATGGCAAGATCATGGTACTTAGTGTGTTTTATTTCATACTAAGGATAATGTGTAGTAACATTTTTAAATGTCCTTAATTTTATTTTTTATTGTAGTAAAATATACATAACATAAATCTTACATTTTAATCATTTTTAAGTACAATTCACTAGAATTAAGTACGTTCACAGTGTAATATAACCATCACCACTATCTATTTCCAGAACTTTTTCATGATCCTAAACAAAAATTCTGTATCTGTAACAATAATTTATCATTCATCCAGTTATTTGTAAATGATTATTTTATTATTTTTCTATGTAAAGAAAAGCACCTTTCCCTTTAATATTATGTAAGTATACCATCATTGTAGAAAATAAGAAAACATAGATAAAAATTATAATTAAATAATATGAAATTTCTCTTTTTTTAAGATTCTACTTATTTATTTGAGAGAGAGAGAGAGAGCACGTGAACAACCTGAGGGAAGTGCAGAGGGAAAGGGAAAACCAGGCTCCTCATTGAGCAAGGAGCCTGATGCAGGACTCAATCCCAGATCCCTGGGATCATGACCTGAGCCAAAGGCAGATGCCTAACTCACTGACCCACCCAGGCACCCCTAAAATTTCATTTTTCAGAAATAAGTACATTGTTATTTTGGTATAATGTGTCACTGCTTTTTTTTTCTTTTTCTTGAAAAAAAATATATAAAATGGAATCCTATTATGAACTTTATTTTCTAAAAAGAATCCTTTAGGGATGCCTGGCTGGCTCAATCAGTGGAGCATGCCACTCTTGATCTGGGGAGGGGGGGTGTAAGTTTGAGGCCCATGTTTGGTGTAGAGACTACTTAAAAAAATAAAATCTTAAAGAAAAATAGAATCTTTTAACTAGGTAAGCACATTTCGGTAAAGGTGGTAAATAACCATGAAAAAGAGAGGCAGAGAAGTATTTCTTTTTTAAAAAGGCTTTGATTGCAGGACCCTTGGTATCTCAGTCAGTAGAGCGTGCAGACTCTTGATCTCTTGGTGGTGAGTTTGGCCCAACCTTGGGCACAGAGCCTACTTTAAAAAAAAAAAGAAAAAGAAAAAGAAAAAAAGGCTTTGATGGGAAGCCGTGGAGGACAAAAGCCAAAATGAGTTGTGTGTATGAAGACCACTGCACCTGAACACTAATTCTTCTTTAATCTACAGCTGTCATGATCCTAAGAATTAATGCAGCAATTCAGCCTAAAGACTAATTGTCATCCTTCACAGTCTCTCAAAATAACATAAATGAATGAAAATCTTTTTAAAACTTAGCACTAAACCAAAACTAATAAAAAATTACCATCTCAGGAAAGAAATGAATAGAGTGGTGGGGGGAAAAAATGAACCGGCTTCTCTGAATGTATCTTGTCAGATCATCTGGCCATGTAAAGTACATCAATGTTGCACATATTTAGAAAATAAAATAAAAACATTTTTAAAACAATCTATAAAAATTACAGACTGAAACAAATGAACCTAGCTTGAACTGAACTGAATGAATTGAAACAAATGAACTTAATATCAAGTCAGTAACATAAAAGTTACAATTAAAAAGATACAAAGAAAATAATTTTTTCAAAGGTATACCTTAACAGAACATATTCTAAGAACAAGTACAAAGAAATTGTAACCTATATTCTGCATCTAATTGTTAAAGGCAATATTGATATTATTATTCTGAAACTATTTTAAACACACTATAGATTAATGCAAATAAGTAATTACATTGATCTTAGGAATGAAGGTTTTCAGTGTAAGGAAAACATTTAAAAAATCAAAGAATTGGGGGCACCTGGGTGGCTCAGTGGGTTAAAGCCTCTGCCTTCGGCTCAGATCATGATCCCAGCGTCCTGGGATCAAGCCCGCATTGGGCTATCTGCTCAGCAGAGACCCTGCTTCCTCCTCTCTCTCTGCCTGCCTCTCTGCCTAATTGTGATCTCTGCCAAATAAATAAATAAAATATTTTTTTTTAAAGATTTTATTTATTTATTTGACAGAGAGAAATCACAAGTAGATGGAGAGGCAGGCAGAGAGAGAGGGGGAAGCAGGCTCCCTGCTGAGCAGAGAGCCCGATGCGGGACTCGATCCCAGGACTCTGAGATCATGACCTGAGCCGAAGGCAGCGGCCTAACCCACTGAGCCACCCAGGCGCCCTAAATAAAATATTTTTAAAAAATCAAAGAATTTAAGGAAAATCCTGCAGGATTACATTGTTACAATGTTAGTTTTGAATTGGAAATAACACTACTATCAGCATTTTTTTTCTAATGTACTATAGCTACTATTACTACGAGCTATTGAAAAGGTCTGGGAGCAGTAACATCCCAGTAGCAATAATGCAATACTTGACACGGGTGACAATCATCATTGAGTGAAACCATTAGCTGAAAGGCAGATGAGAACTTTACCATGAGGGATAATAAGGCTGTCAGCACGACTAATCAGACTTAGCACCTTAAAAGTTAAACAACAGATACCGTGTGCCTCCTGATGTGATGCATTATGAAGCACATGGCATTTATCAAGTATCCTTTTTGGGGGGGAGGGAAGTTGACCCTGAATCTGATCACTTTTTTTTTTAAAGATTTTATATTTGACAGACAGAGATCACAAGTAGTAGGCAGAGAGGCAGGCAGAGAGAGAGGAGGAAGCAGGCTCCCTGCTGAGCAGAGAGCCTGATGCAGGGCTCCATCCCAGGACTCTGGGATCATGACCTGAGCCAAAGGCAGAGGCTTTAACCCACTGAGCCAACCAGGCGCCCCCCTGATCACTTTTTTGATCCAACTTTCTTTCTTTTTTTTTTTTTTTTTTAAGATTTTATTTATTTATTTGACAGAGAGAGATCACAAGTAGGCAGAGAGGCAGGCAGAGAGAGAGAGAGAGAGGAGGAAACAGGCTCCCCGCTGAGCAGAGAGCCCGACACGGGACTCGATCCCCGGACCCTGAGATCATGACCCGAGCCGAAGGCATCGGCTTAACCCACTGAGCCACCCAGGCGCCCTGATCCAACTTTCATTTACAGTAACTATAGGGAATAAAGGAGCAAGTTAAATGACACCATAAGAAAGCAAACATCTTCAGACATTATCTGGTTTCTGCAAATAGTTAATGGCGGGGGTGGGGGAAGGGTTGGAGAAGTGATTTTTTTTTTAGAAAACAAAAAAAGAGGCTAACAAGCACAATAACCAATCCTATATGTAGAGATTGTTTGAATTCTTATTCTGAGAACTGTAAAAACACAATGTTGAGGCAATCAAAAAATTTGATTATAGTCTGGATATTAGACGATGCCAGAGGATTTTTGTTAATTTTGTTAAGTGTGGTGGTGACATTTTCATTATGTAAGGAACTGTCTATTTTTTAGAGATTCATACTGAAATATCATATGATACTTGACATAACACAATGTCTAGGATGCAGTTTGAAGTAGTTCAGTAAGAATAAAAAGGGGACAGATGATGCAAATGTGGCAAGTTTTCAGGTGCTAAATCTGGGTAATACACACAAGAATTTATCATATAGTCTCTCTACTTTGGAATATATTTGAAATTTTCCAATACAAAAAAATTTTTTTTCAATACAAAAAAATTTTTTTAAGATTTTATTTATTTATTTGACAGACAGAGATCACAAGTAGACAGAGAAGCAGGCAGAGGGAGAGGAGGAAGCAGGCTCCCTACTGAGCAGAGAGCCCGATGCGGGGCTCGATCCCAGGACCCTGAGATCATGACCTGAGCTGAAGGCAGAGGCTTTAACCCACTGAGCCGCCCAGGTGCCCCTCAGTACAAAAATTTTTGATTAAAGAAATTTGTATCTGTTCTGATTACTATTGCTGTGTAACACAATACCCCAACATTTATTGGCTTAAATGCAATAGACATTATATCTTGTATTTTCTCTGAGTCAGAAATTTGGGGAGGCTTTGGCTATGCAGTTATAGTCCTCATAATTTCTCATGTGATTGTTGCTGGAGCTGTGACAGTTGTGGGGAGGGGCAGGTTGGAAGGGGAAGGGAGGCTGGAAGAACTTGAGACTGATCTGTCAGCTCTCTCAATTTCTATTTATAGTCACAAGGCCTCTCTGTGTGGTCTTGTCATGAGGCTAATTTCACCTTTTTCATACATCATGGCCTTAGGGAAGACAAAATGTTGAGTTGGTAGTGATGTGTTCAAAAGCTAGTATTCTAGAGAACAAAGTAAAAGCATATTGCCTTTTTTGCCCTCACCTAGGGAATCATGTGGTGTCATTTTCTCTGTTCTCTATTGGTTGAAGCCAAATCAAAAGCAGGGTTCATGGATTGCACTTTTGATGTGAGGGCTATCAAAGAATTACAGATATATTTTATTTTATTGAATGACTTATTTATGTATTTTAGAGAAGGGGGAGGGGCAGACTGAGAGGGAGAGAGTCCCAGGCAGACTCCATGCTGAGCACAGATCCCAACATGGGGCTCAATCCCAGGATTCTGAGATCCCAACCCCGGCAGAAACCAAGAATTGGTCACTTAACCAACTGTGCCACCCAGGCGCCCCAAAGAACTTGTGGATATATTTTTAAAACTGCCACACCATCCCATATATCTGATGAACAGTCCCCAACTCAAGATCACCAAAGAATTGACGGTCTGTTTGTAATGGTAACTTCTACATGGGGACTCGTCTGATTCCTAGGACAATGTAACAACTGATTGTTCCTGAAATTCTGAAATTGCCATATAAATCACAGATTTCTCTAAAACTTCTTAACTTGATATATCTCTCTCTCTTTTTTAAAGATTTTATTTATTTATTTATTTATTTGACAGAGATAGAGATCACAAGTAGGCAGAGACAAAGGTGGGGTAGGGGCGTGAAGCAGGCTCCCTGCTGAACAGAGATCCCAATGCTGGGCTCAATCCCAGGACCCCGAGATCATGTCCTGAGCCAAAGGCAAAGGCTTAACCCACTGAACCACCCAGGCGCCCCAAGAATTCAACTTCTAAGAATATGATCCGTAACAAATAACTTGATATCTCTTGACTTATCTTGTGAGATACCACTTGTGAAATGCCTAGGCTCCTACCGGATCCATAAGAGATATTCCACAAATGCCGTTGATATCTGACATCTGCTTGATTTTCTAAAGAAGTTTTTACTGTTTGAGTGCACCATTAATAAATAGTAGATGGTGTAACTTTGTGATTTTCTGAAAGTCCTGCCACAGTTACAGTTTGAAGGAGGAGTGAACCTCTGTAGAAATATATTCAAGGGGTGCCTGGCTGGCTCAGTCAGTGGAGCTTGCAACTCTTGATCTCAAGGTTATAGGTTCAAGCTCCACACTGGGTGTAGAGATTACGTAAAAATAAAATTTAAAAATAAATTAATTAAATTAAATTTTTAAAACAACAAAACAAGAAATTTTGAAGTTGGCAATGGATGAACATAACAGGGAGTGAGTTGTTGCATAGGCCAAAGTGCCTATTTTGTTTTTACCTTCTATCAGCTATCTTTGTCCCCAGATTGCCTTTATAAAACCTTTCCTGAGCCACAGAAAAGTAAGAGCATCTCCCTTACATGAAGTATGAATGTGTCATACCAAAACTTTTTATAGAATACTAATGATGCTTAGAATCCAATCTGTTTTAAAATATTTCTGGAGATTAAGGAAAACATACACCAGATTTTAAAGTGTCTAAGAAACTGCAGATTTTCTTTTTAAATCTTAAAAGCCAAAGATAACCTTACATTATGATATTAGACACTAAAGTTAATTTGTGTAATGTGAATTAATGTCTCATTCTATAAACTGATAATTACTATAGTTATTTAAAGAAAAATACCTAATATTTTATTTCCTTTAACAGGAATTTAATATTTTACTATTCAGATATTTTTTCCCCTGACAATTATAAGGCACATAAACAATGGGCTAAATATAAATCATACATATTTATTTGTTGAAGTACTTTATTTTTATTGATGTTACTATATTACTTAAGAACAATAAAATTTCATTGTAGTATTCAAACTCTTCACTAATATAGATTGCCTACCTTTCTAACAATTATATAAATTTCAGGACCTTCACTTTTACTATTTAGCAGCCTTTACTCACCCAGGGATATTTGTGGAATTGATACTTCATTCCACATACTTTAATCTAATAGCTTAAGAACTCGATGTTCCCAATCAGTCAATTCTGATGTATCATAGAACATAAAATTTCTTTGGTTCAAAGGCTGTTGACTGAATTCATTTGTGATGTTTATATCCCAGGCCAAAACAAAACAAAAACAAAAACAAAAAACCCTCAGACAAATGAGCCTAGATTGAATGAAAAATCTCTTTACATTCTCTGCACTGGCTTATTTACCTTTAAATCATGTTCTATAAGAAAAACGCTTTTTTTTGGAGATGACATATTATTGAAATCAAGAGGAGGGACAAAAGAGAGAGGTACTACGTATATCTTCTTTATTACATTCTTTGCGGAATATGTTCTGACAAAAGAGAAGGCATTACAGAAATCATTTAGGAAGAAATTCTACTCTGCACAAAACTCTCATTGATGTTAGTGGGAGATCTGTGAATGGAACAAATGTTGAACTTGACCCTGTCATGTTTAAATTGCAATCCTCCGTGCTCTTGGCAGAGCCTGGCTTCCCACCGAAAGGCGTTGTAGTCTGTGCAGGGATTACACAGCGGGTTAATAGTCTAGTTTTTCGCTTCTTTTGGAGCAACAGATGAAGCACATAATACCTTCCTTTAGGGCTATTACAGACTTTTAAACACAAAAGACTTTAGATGAGGTGATGTGAGAAAGTAAAAAAGTGGAGTCTATGGATGGAAATTTATGTTGGTCATGATTTTTAAACTACCTTCTCTGCCAGTGGCCCAGAAGCATCAGGGAGTCATACATACATTAAAAGAACAGAAGAATATCAAGATATTAGACACCACTTAGTACATCCGTATTGAAGCCATGCTCACTCTGTTTTTGCCATACTACATTAAGCCTGCACAAAGAATGATTATCAGCAAGATTCCAATGCAGTGGTTTTTGGTAAAATGAGGTGGGATGATTACAAATGAGATTAAGAGAAAACATAGAATCAACACTTCAAAGGCAACTACTGGAGTACCAAATTGGAACGGCTTCTTTTTATTCAATCCCACCAATAAAGATGTAGCTCTAGTTGTCAGTCGTGGCTGACAATGATGTCTTCTAGGTAAAAATGAGCATTATGCTATGCAGAAAAGGCCTTAAAACTACCGAGTCTCTACAGATACATTCAGGCACTTGAATAACATCATTACCAGAGTCCTGTTTTTAATTGTTTATATTTGGTGGAATACTTTTTTTCTTGTTTTGTATACTTTGGAAGCACTATTTTTTACAATGTAAACACATGGGTTTTATAATAAGGAGAGAAACAAGAAAAAAAGAAAGGGACGGGCTTTTGTTTTAAATGAGCGGGGGAAGAAGACATAGAAACAGGAAGTATTTCAAGATGAAATTAAAACTGCTTTTGTTTTTATTCTATGGAAGGTTGTGAATTATGAAAAAAATCCCCAATGATTAAAAGTGAGAATGTCAGCTTATAAATGGGTGTGGAAAAGCTACTGGTACAGGCATGAAGCATAGTTACAGGACACCACAGAATGTAATGGTTGGCATTGACACTCTGGCTTCAGGTTGCTGGGTTCATAGTCTAGCTCTACAAACTCCTACCTAGGCGGTCTTGTGCAGGCAGGTTATCGATTAACTGGCAGTATAACTTCTATGCTGAGAAGAAGAGGGAAGTCAGGGCTTGGGAGAAATCCATGCAGTCCAGGTAGTTCTGCTTGAATCGGCTGTTGAAGTCAGATATTTGCTTTCACAAGTAGTTAAGGACACTTGGGAGCCATAAGCCTCAATATCCTAGGGCAGATTCAGGGGAGCCCTATGTTCCATTAACCTAGGTGGTCCTGGCACAGCAGGATCCTCTTTCTTCGAGATAATCAGACTTACTCAGAAACTGAATGCCTCTAGCAGTTTTCTTTTCTTTCTTTTTATGCATTCACAAGTTTGTTGTTTAATGATTTTTTTTTTTTAATGTTCTAGATTTGGGGAGTTTCTTTGTTTTATTTTTACTTTATCCAGCGTTATTCATCTTTTGTTTTTAAGTTTTCCCCCTTATATATATAATATGTTGAAATCAATCTCATTTTCTGGCTTTTAGGAAGATTTACATATAATTTTTTAAAAAATTTTAATTATTTATTTGTCAGAGAGAGAAAGCATAAGTAGGGGGAGCTGCAGAGGGAAAGGGAGAAGCAGGTTCTATGCTGAGCAGGTGCAGAACTCCATCCCAGGATCCTGGGATCATGACCTGAGCCAAAGGCAGATGCCAAACTGCCTGAGGCACCCAGGTGTCCCTAAAATGTAATTTTTTTTTTCCTACTTGCTCTTTTTTTTTTAATGGAAACTTTTTTAAAAAAACATTTTATTTATTCATTTGACAGAGATCACAAGTAGGCAGAGAGGCAGGCAGAGAGAGAGAGGAGGAAGCAGGCTCCCTGCTGAGCAGAGGATGGGGTGGGGGCTCAATCCCAGGATCCTGGGATCATGACCTGAGCTGAAGGCAGAGGCTTTAACCCACTGAGCCACCCAGGCGCCCCTCTACTTGCTCTTTTTAGTGATTTCTGACTCTCATTTTTCTTTCTCCTTTCATCCATTGTGTTTTCTACAAATTTATTTCAATCTTTTAGAAAAATATTTTGCTTCACTTTCTGGTTTTAGGTTTGGTTTCTTTTTTAAAATTGCTTAAGGCTACTTTTTTCTCCTTTTGTCCTACCTGATCTAATTTTTTCCCCTATTACTTGTCTTTGGAACACTTGCCAGGAAGCAAGTCCAAGGAAGTGTGAAGAGTAGAGGGAGTTCACATTACAAATAAAGGCAGAATTTCTTCTGCCTCTTCCCCACTCCTATGGTTACTTCTGCACTTGACTCCTTGGATCTTTTCACAGGATTCCCCAGCCCTAACAGATCCTCAGTCTGTAACCCTAATGGAATCTGGGAGGTAATTTCAGGGCCTTAAACTCATTACATAAACACAATTTTGATTTGCTGGAACAATTTGCCACCATCTCACACCGTTCAGCACTTATTTTAGAATCCTAGTGTCTTAAAATCCATGGTTTCCAGAATATATAACCTTAACTTGAGCACAGTGTGGCAAATGCATATCTAGAAGCCTGGTAGTTTGGCCTAGGGGAATATGCCCAAAGAGAGGCCCATTAGTGTTTGCCTAAACCCTGATCCTTTCCAGTTGGTGTTACCGAATTTCCCTATAGACAGACATTCATGGAGCAGCAGCACCAGAAAGACTGGTATCTGCGACTATGTTTAAGGTGTTGTTGTTGTTGTTGTTGTTTTTAAAGCTTGATTTATTTATTTGAGAAAGAAAGCATGCACATGCAAGCAGGGGGAGGGGCAGAGGGAGAGAGAGAGAAGCATAGGCAGGGTTCAATCTCATGACCCCAGGATCACGATCCCAGGACCATGACCTGATCTGAAGTCAAGAGTGGCCACCTAAGTTAATTTAATTCCAATTTAGTTGTCATCAGAATGGCTCGGTTCTCTTTCTATCAAAGTCATAAGATCCCCTTTTGGGATCCCCTTTTTGGGGTTCCTTTTGCTCATTGAGAGAGTTGAAAAAGAGCTATCTCCCCAACTCTAATGAAAACAACAAAAGCTGAGTAGACTTTCAGTTACCTTGTTTTGTTTTATTACAAAGTTTATTTATTTATTTTGGTAACTTCCACACCCACTGCGGGGCTTGAACTCACAAGCCCGACATGAGGAGTCACAATCTCTTGCAACTGAGCCAGCCAGGTGCTCCAAGCTATCTTGGCTTTTAAATGAGGTTGTTCTCTACTTGCTTTTTAAAGCCATTACATATTTCAAATGTTTATTGGCTCTTTGTATTATGTGTGTGTGTGTGTGTGTGTGTGTGTGTGCTACTGATTTATGTCTCTGTAAATACTTCTATGGGATTATTATTTTGTTCTGGATTGATAAGAACCTTTTATACATTATAAATATTAGCTATTGTTTCTCATATATGTTGTATTTTTTCTCCAACTGTCATTTGTCTTTTAACTTTGTTTATAATGGCTTTGGCCAAAGCAAGTTTTATGAATTTGGTTAGTTCTGCCAAACTTTTCTTCGGTGGTTTCTGGTTGTTCCATGTTTAGATTACTGTGTGGTCACAGCGTGGTAGAGAAGAACAGATACTGAAATGGGGGAGAACTGTGTTCTAATTATGGTTCTACCTCTAACCAGTACTATACTTTGGGCAAGTCTTCAAATCTAAGCTCTCTCACCTATAAAATGCAGCTGAACTAGAAACCAGACCTCTAAAGGTCCCTTCATGCTTGTTCAAACACTACTAAAAATGTTTGGATTCTAGAGTTTAAAAAACTTATTATCTTTAAGTAGGTCAAAGATTCTCCCTAAATTTAATGCTTCTCATTTGCCTAGCAACATTTCATGGTGTAAAATCTAACCAGTGTCTGAATAATAAAGCTTCTGAATTTTGGACAGCTGAATTAATGACTTGAATTTTTATATAAAATTTGGTGAGTTTATACCTACTTCTTCTTTTAGGTTATAGACTTTATATAAAATAGACCATGCAGGTGCCTGGGTAGCTCAGTTGGTTAAGTATCTGCCTTCGGCTTGGGTCATGATCCCAGGATCCTGGGATGGAGCCCCACATCGGGATCCCTGCTCTGTGGGGAGTCTGTGTCTCCCTCTGCCTCTGCCTCTCTCTGTCTCTCATGAATAAATAAAAATTCTTAAAAAAAAAAGAAAATAGACTGTGCACGTAATAGGTAATCTAAAGTATGCATAGTATAGAGCCGCTATGTCAATGGACATAGAATATGGCTTATGATATTATATTGATGATAATAATGAAATGTATTACTATTAATGTAAAAAAAAGACAGTGTTTATTTATGTAATATTTATAGTGTGTTTTCATTTACCTCATCTCATTTGCTGCCCACAATAACCCTATGAGACAGATAAGACGGGGCTTATCTTTCCATTTTATAGATCATGAATTATTGCACAGAGATTAAATCATTTGTCCAAGGTCATCAGCTAGTAAATGCTAATGTCAGTGCCAGAACTTTTCTGAAAGATGACAGGATTGATGACAAAGAACTTATAAGCTAAGGTTTCATTAGGACAGAAGACAAACTGGAAATGAAATATCAGTTATCTATGAGGTAAGTGACTGGAAATCAGGTAAATGAAATAAAATATCAAGAATGAAAAAGAAAAATTGTGCTGAAATTACCAAATAAAATATTTGAAAACTATTTCTTCCTTACATATTTATTCCTATGTAAAGAATTACAAATCCTTTGGAAGGAAAGTGACTTTTCTATAAATAGTTTGGCATGGTATATAGCAGGAAATATGAAAAATATACAATAAAATGTTTTGAATGAGAAAACATAAACCCTCAGAGGCAGTTTCTAGAGGTAGAAGGAAGACAAATTTTGTATCTATTTTAGAGGAATACTAGAAACTAAGAAAACTAAACTACTACATGACTGATCTGATTGTTGACATAAATTTAATGGCAGAAAAATAAAAGAATTGAGCTAAGGAAAACAGAAGATAGAGGAAACATCTTAAGATATGCTGTTATTTTAAAATATGCTATTTTTAGCTCAACATTTCTGAAGGAAAGTTTGTACTCAATTCTCAGAAAATACACCCCCCCCCCAGGTGGAAGGAAGTATGAGTGTTAAAGTATATCTAGAATTATTTTAGAAAACCCAGTTGAGAAGTTTCATTTTCTTAATACTGATTAAACTCAATTTAAGTGAGATTTCTCCAGTTATTCTGATGATATTGTTATCATCAACAGCAGAGATAATTTACTTTGAAATAGGAATGGTATGTTGGTTAGTTAAACAAGTTTTTATGATACATAGTTGCCATCTAGAGAAGGGCATTTAGCCTCACACTACATCTCAAATCATGCTTCACATTCATGTATTGGCTGTTTTCATACTTGATGCTAAACAGTCTTTTAAAAAAAAAAATACTATAGAAAAATATATAGTGTGCATGTGAGTAGGAAAACAGTTTTGTTACCCAAAGAAAAATGGTATTCTTAAGTGAAAGCCTGCACTGAAAGGCAATAAGCAGCAGTATTTAAGCTTTTTTTGTTGATTAATACTGTTATGATTTAGAAGAAGTGTGCATGTTATAGTATGATTGACATAGATTATGATTCATACCAGGGAAGCTATGAGAGGGGAAGTGATCAGAAGGAAATAGTAAAGTTGGAAATGATTAGGGAGACTATTTGTTTTAGTTGGTCCAGGACAGTCATGGTTTTACATTTGTTGTCTCTGGATAATTGATATTAATGTGTGCTTTTCTTCTAAGACGTATTCTAGTTTTTGTTGTTGTTGTTGTTTTTTAGAAATGTTATCTATCTGGCCATCTTAGAAGTGATGGAAGCATGGTACATATTATCAGTGCATTTTAAAGTGAACTACTTATAATAGTTAACACTTTTATGTGCCAAACACTGTGCTAAGCAGTTTATGAGCATTGTCCTATGTCATCCTCCCAATAATCTATGAGGCAGTTAGTATTATAGTCCCCATTGTAGAGATGAGGAAGCTCAAGTTTATGTTTATGGATGTTCAGGAACTTGCCTGAGGTCACTCAGTACCTAAGTTTCTAATTCAGGCTGTCCTGTTTCAGAGATCACATATAAAATCACCAGGCGTTATTTATTTTCTCTCTACTTTAAAAAACTCATAAGACATCTGAAAGAAATTTAATTCCGATAGGCTATAAAATGTATAGGATGGAAAACAAAAGATTATCAAGCATATACTAGGGCAAAAAACGTGAAAACTTTTCATAAGATTTTCACAAGAGGCAGACTTACTTCTGTTTCAAAAAATATTATTGAAAATATGTCAGAAAGGCATGCTACAGGAGGGATGATTCCATTCCCAAAGTACTATAAAATCCTTAATTTTGGTTCCTGCATGTATTGCCTCTTTTGAACCCAAGTGTCCTTTTCCCACACTCTTGGTACCCTAACCTCCTGCCCTCTCCCTATCAAGGGGCTAAGATGGAAGTGAAAATAGGGAAGTCAGTCCTTACTAAAACTACATGTTATAGGGGCACCTGGGTGGCTCAGTGGGTTAAAGCCTCTGCTTTCGGCTCAGGTCATGATCCCAGGGTCCTGGGATTGAGCCCCGCATCGGGCTCCCTGCTCCACAGAGGAGCCTGCTTTCCTTCCTCTCTCTCTCTCCTGCCTCTCTGCCCACTTGTGATCTTTGTCTGTCAAAAAAAAAAAAAAAAAAAAAAAAAAAAAAAAAAAAAAGAAACACTATATGTTATAATGCCTTTTGATCTAGTTGCTCTAATGCTTCTAGACTTTAAAAAACTCTAGCTCTATTCTAGATTAATTTTGATACTGTGACAAAGACTTTGTTTTTTTTTTTGACAAGTTTTTTTTTTAAAAAGATTTTATTTATTTGTTAGAGAGAGGGAGTGACAGAGAGAGAGATAGAGGCAGAGGGAGAAGCAGGCTCCCTATCAAGCAAGGAGCCCGATGTGGGACTCGATCCCAGGATGCTGGGATCATGACCCGAGCCAAAGGCAGCCGCTTAACCAACTGAGCCACCCAAGCATCCCAAAGACTTCAGTTTTAGATAACCAATTCTTCACTAGGTTTTGAGAAAGAAAGAAAAGAATGATCATCTGGAATGTCTCTTTGCCCTTTATTTGCTTTCTTTCACAGTGCTTCTGCATAGCTGCCTGGCTGATATAGGGAAGTGACAGGGGGACCCTTTTTAAAACAGTAGATAGGCTCTTTGCTGAGACTTTTTTTCCCCTTGATGAATGCTGTGTGCATTCCCTGGAATGTTTAAGACCTTAAGACTTTCCTTCAGATATGTGGCTTATCTGTAGCAGACAGTAATTACTCTCCTGAGCCTAGCCACTGGGAAGGGAAATCCCAAAGAAAGAATTCCCTGCCTTTCACAGAGAATTATTTAGAGAATCACAATGGGGAAGATGAAGCTAGAGTATCAGCAAATTTATTAGCTTTCTCTCTAAGGTGGTCCTGGAGTTCAGTTAATCATTACGGAATCACAGTTAGGCAGGCTTGTTGAAGGTGGGGCTTTAGTTCTCTTTTTAATCATAATTGAAATGTTAAGTCCATCTTAGTTGAACTGTGAGAAGATTTTCAAAGGAAATTAATCTGTAAAGCACAGACCAAGAATGCCTTATAATAAAAGAACAAATGGAAGATTTGGCTACATCTGTATGTGCTGCTCAAATGATTTAGAACTAAGTAGTCAGTGATGAACAACAAAGATGAATCATTATTTCTGATTTCTGAATACCCTGGTCATATATATCTGTCATTTCACCTCTGTATGAGCACAGACACAGAATTCCTGCTGAAGATATTTTAAAAGGCATCATTAAAGAAACATTTGTCAAAATGCATAATATTGGTAAATGGTGTATCCTGGCTTCCAGCCTCTTAGGTTCAGTGCTTTGGGGCTCATTCTTGCAGTACACGTAGTACTTACTTAACAATCAAATGGGAGGCACCTTATTATCTATACTTCTCTTCACATATTTCCCCAAAGAATGGAACCACATTTCCCTCTCCTACCTTTTCAGCATCAGCATATGCTGTCTCTATATTCCCTCTCATCAAAAGCTGCTTTGGGGAAGCAATCTGATGAATTAGGTATAAATGACTAATCAGGCTTAAATATTACCTTTCCCAGGATTATGGCTTTGTGCTAGAGAAATAAAAGACTCAAAAGGATTAACTCCCACAACAAAATTTTAGGTGAATTGGAGGAGGGGCTTTGGTTATAAAAACTTTTCCAGCCTAAATGGGAACTGGCCAGATTGGACCCCAGTAGGAGTTTAAGTAGGGGAAAAAAGTTAGGGCCCAGGCAGGTCCTAACCTAGGGACTGGTCTGGTCCCATTAAGTTTGGGAAGGGGTGGTGCCAGTTAGGCTTATGTACATCGATGATGCCACATTTAAAGGGGTCTTGAACCAACCTGGGACTAAATACAACACTGAAATTACAGATTCTATCTGGTCTCATACTGGTATGGGAGATACTCCATCCTGGGATGCTTTAGTAGAGTGACCCTTTTAGTTCAGGGCTATGCTACTGAGTTTGGTCAGACTCAAGCCAGGTGTGGTTTTTTTGTTTTTGTTTTTGTTTTTTTCTTTTTAAGATTTCATTTATTTATTTGACAGAGACGTGGGGAGAGACACAGCGAGAGGGGGAACATAGCAGAGGGAATGGGAGAGAGAGAAGCAGGCTTCCCGTCAAGCAGGGATCCCAATGTCTGGCTATCCCAGAACCCTGGGATCATGACCTGAGCCCAAGGCAGATGCTTAACGACTGAGCCACCCAGGCGCCCCTCAAGCCGGTTTTTGAAAGGGGAGCAGGAAATCCTTCTTCTGAGATTAAAAATACCATAAACAATATACCAACTTTAGATTTTATACAATGCCCAAGACTCATTTTCACATAAGATGGCTTAACTAGCTTGGTGTTACTATTACACCTGATTGTCATTTCATTTCCTCGCTGTAGTTAAATGTTCTCCTACCTCCACTCCAGCACTGAGTAAACCTGAACACTTTGGTACTATTTGGGAGCCTTCAACTTCAGCTCTACCCTAAAGAACTACCTGTGTTCATTCCAGCAGTTCTGGAAGTAGTTAAGATGCTGTCACACTAACAGAATGTCTTGAACACCTTTGGAGTTATTTCAAGTGTTTTCACTAGCGTACAACTCACTTTGGTAAACAGTTCTTTGATGGACTTTATGAACTCCTTCCTTTGGATGCAAGCCAAAAAAATTATCTATAGGGCATACAGTGCTTTATTCAAACTTGGTAATAAATAATTATCTCTGGAACACAGACGGAAGAACTGAAGCAATGACTTCGGGGACACACAGACTAATTACCATCATTGTACAGGGTTAAGCACAGCAGAGACTGGGGGCGGGGAATGGTTTCTTCCGTATCTGTCACGTTCCTTGTCTGGTAAAACAAGGCCGTCTTGTCTGTTAACATATTTAAAGCAGTAACTGCAAAAACTGTGCAATGTTATGGTTGAAGCGTTTTATGCCATATGTGTTGATGGAATGCTTGAGTCTCGCTCCGCAATAAACGCAAACCCTGCCAGACTGAATTATTAGGGCCAGCGCAATTCAAGACTGCACCACCGAAACCGCTGGGGTTGGAAGCCTACGTCGCCTTCGGAGTGTGGCCAATGCCGCCTCTAACAAAGGCACTATCTTGAGGCAATTTCGCGGGCCATTCTTCCCCCTCCCCGCGCCAGCTTTGTCTCCTCGCCGGTGTGAGGCTGAGACTTGGAGGAGCCCCAGCTGCTGTGCTGCGCGAGCAAGCTCCGAGCGAGGGCCGGCGTGGGAAGCTTCACCGAGCCGCCGCTGTGGTTTCCTGCAAACCGAGCGTGCCATTAGAGGAAGTTGGAGTGCTGCAGTTGAGATACCTAAAGCCTTAAAATCGGGGCTGCACTTGAACCCTTCGCACCGATTACTGTCTTAAGAGAGAAGCTCAGTCGGCCGGGACGTGGGAGGCTCGGGGGCGCTCAGTCTCCACCGCTGGGCGCAAAGGAGTCGGGGTCCGCATCGTTAGCGTCCTCCACCTCGGGCGGCTGGGGGGCTGCAGGCAGGCCTCCCCCGGCCTAGGCCCGAGCGGGCCTAACGCCGCCGCCGCCGGCCCCTCCCCCCCAACCCCGACCCCGGGTCCGCCGCCGCCCCCCATCGCCCCCCACGCCCCCCCCATCGCCCCCCACGCCCCCCACCGCCGCCGCGGACGTCTGCCCGCACCGCCCCCGCGCGCAGTGACTGGCTCGCGCCGGCCTCCAGCCCGGCTGTTGGCGGCTGGGGAGAAGCCGGCGGGAGGCCGCCCCGCCCCCGCCGCGGAGGAGCCGCGCGCAGTCTCTCCCCCTCACCAGCGGGGCGGTGGCGCTGTTGCCGCTGCGGCCTGAGAGGCAGTCACTCCCCTCCGCCCCTGCTCCCTCCCTCCTCCTTTCTCTCCTCTCCCTCCCTCCCCTCCCCACTCCTCCCCTCGCAGTCTCTCGCTCGAGTGAATGTGGCGCGGCGGCGCGGGACGCAGCCTCGGCCCCTGCCGCGGCCCCGCAAGCTCGTGAGGAGACCCAGCCGCCGCCTGCCCCCACCCGCTGGGCTTCCCGGGGGAGCCACCGCCGCCTGGGGAGAAGAACGAGGAGGGGAGCGAAGGGACGGCGGCGGGAAAACGGGAGAGGGAGACGAGGGTTCGAGGGCGACTGGGAAAGGCGGACAGGGACGGACGGAAGAACGGACGGCCCGACGGACTGTCCGGGGAGGGGGCCGCCATCGAGCTTGCCCGGCCCCTCGGCTCCGGTCCGGGGCGGCCGCGGCGGCGGCGGCGGCGCGGGCGAAGGGCGCGGCAGGCGCTATCGAGACAATAACCCCGCCGCCCGACTCTGGGGGCGGCGGCGAGGAGGAGCTGGCGGCCTAGCGCGGCCGAGGCTCGCCCAGCGCCCCGGCGGCATCTTGGTCCCCGCCGGCCGGGTTCCGCCGCCGCCGTCGGGTGTGCGGGGCGCGCCGGGCGCCCGGAGCTCGAGGCTCTCCGCGGACTCCCCCTTGCCCTCCCCCTCCCCGGCGCGCGCGGAGCTGGTTTTCCGGGTTCCCCTGGACCGAGCTGGATCCTGCTTCTGCGCCAAGGCAGGAAGTGAGTTTCGCACGGTAATTCCGGGCGGTGTCACGAGTGAAAAGTTTTTTTTTCGGCGGAGATCCTAGTTGGGGCTGGGAAACTCCTGTCTAAGTTGAGACCAGGAAACCAGCCCTCTTCCCAACCCCCTACTCCGAACCACCTACTCGTCCTACTGCGGGAGGCCACTCCACATCCGCTCTCACTGGAGAGAGAAATTCGGCTGGATCCAAAGTGACTAATGAAGGGAAGGAAATCATGTCTGGCGAAGCCTTGAAAAAGCTGCCCTGAGACACTGCCCGACCGAAAGGTAATTTTCTCCACAAGAACAGCTCTTGGGCCGGGAAAGAGAGGTACTTTGGGGTTTCTCACTTTTCCCCCACTTGCTCTAGATTAATCTTTCGTAGTGTCGAAGTGGATAGTCTTTCAGTTGCTAAATAGTAAGTAGAACTGATTTTTCCCCCTTCTACCATCTGGACTGTGGTTACTTTAGAAGAGGTTGTAAGAATGCGGTGAGACGAAAAGTTTAAAGCAATCGGAAGAAAGCGTGCCTTTGTTCAGCACTAGGTCCAGAAGTTTTAGTTTCCTAAAATACATACAATGTATATATTTTATTTATTAAGTTATCGAACCTGGCAGCGCCGGTTTTGGAAAAAAAGTTAGGTCGCTGCAGCGAGGGATTTACTGTTGTTGAGATGGCTGCCACATTTGTTTATACTGTTGCCGATTACTTGACTTTTGCGTTAATTGTATATAGAGGTTTTGTTTTATTTTTAGTTGCAGCCCTTAGAAACGTATGTGGTCGGATTTTATAAACGAACTTTGCCATACTTAGTCTTTTTGTTTTTTTTTTTAAGGTGGGAGATGTATTTCTTCAGTAGCTGGCTCCTTTTCGGACGTTTACAATCTCAATGATACTTGTTTGGTTAATCGAAAGGAAGGAAGTATCTGCTTAATTTTTCTTGTAAGTGACCTAGGAAGGAGAAGGAGAAAGTATTATGGGTAAAGAGTTGTAATTAAAAAACAAATACACCCGTAAGTAGTCTGATCTCTTAGGACTTCTCTGTAGTTAAGAACAGAATATATAAAGGAAAGTAAAACGCTTAAAACGATTTTTATGGAGGTCTTATTGATTATAATAAACATCAGTTCTTTTACTTTAGTACTTTATTTACATTTTTGTATTGGTCCAAATGTTTTGGCTGTTTCTGTCTAGTAAGTGATAGGTGCCTACCCTGGTGGCAGAAAATTAGTGAAACATGGGAGACATTCCACCGGTCAGAGCTATAAACACTTCTGAACCAATTGGTAGTCCTTAAAGAAAAAACTAGTTTGTTCACAACAAACACAAACGGCTTTTTGGTTGGTGTTTTATTTATTATTATTTTTTAAAGATTTTATTTATTTATTTATTTATTTATTTGACAGAGAGATCACAAGTAGGCAGAGAAGCAGGCAGAGAGAGGGGGAAGCAGGCTTCCGCAGAGCAGAGCGTCGGATTCGGGGCTCGATCCCAGAGATCTTGACCTGAGCTGAAGGCAGAGGCTTAACCCAGTGAGCCACCCAGGCTCCCCTGGTTGGTGATTTAGTATTTTTTTTTCCCCCTTATACTGTGGTAAAGGAGGTGAAACATAATACCGTGCTTTGGAATAAATATTAAATGAGTATGGCATCCTGTTGATAGGTATATTTTAACTGTAAATTAATATTTAGTTTGCTCATGCTACTCCATGAAAAATAGTTGACATTCTTTAGTTGAAAGAAGAAATAGCTTTTGAAGAGCAGGACCAAATTATTTCACAGCTTGTTTATTATGTTAAGTACATTTCCAAAATGGGAGTCTCTTAACTATTATTATATATTGTATTGATTTTTTTCCCCTCAGAGGTCGTCTTTAAAAATTTATCATTTATTTATTTGTGTTGGTAAGGTGGTGAACCATCAAGTCATTCCTGTTAAGTCAGAATAGCTTTATGAAGGAATTTAAAAGTCTATAAGTGATCTACTTTATGATTTGGGACATAATATTAAGCAAGGAAAGAGGTTATTCTTGGGCATCCGAAGGAGCAGAACAAAATAAATGGCATTGAACTTCAGTTTCCTTATATGGCTTCTACTTGGCCTCAGAGCAACAGAGCCTTAATAGAGCAAGTCTTTTGTAGAAAATTATCACTCTGTGAAGATGTTTCTCTGCATTAGTAAATTTTACAAGTGAGAGGTATTGCAGCACTTGAAAGTGACTGCTTAAATCCGTTTTTAAATAAAGTTCTTGATTTTTTTTTTTTTTATTTTGAGCATCAGTAGTATGTTTAGATGCAGAGAGCACACTTTAAAAATGTGTAATGTTCACCCTTGTAGAACCTTGGATTCCTTTTATACCATCAAGACAAAATTCACTTTGTGGTTTACTTAGAATTCTGTTACTTCAGTACTGAATTAACGTAATTAATTTCAGGCTTTATACTATTGTCAAACTACATATTTTCAAGCCTTGTTTAAAATGTGACTGTACGGTTTGAAAAGAGGTTACAGAAAGATGGTAAACAGTTGAAATATTCAAGTGGCTTTACATTTTGGATATTCTTCTTAGTATTCTTTTTCTATACTTCTTAGTCTTGTATGGGTTTTCTTAGATTAAATTGGTAAATCTGGAGTACTTCTAAACCTTTTGTTTACACTGCACAAAGTACGTATTTAGTGGCGGTATTTATGGAAAGTACTTAGGAGTTTTCAGTAGTGATAAACTTAATCCTTTAATTAATTAATTCAAATATTACATTATAAAGTTCACTTGTTCAGATCAAGCTTTTGCAAACTTCTCATGTCTGAAAAGCTTACAGTGGTTCAAATATGGAAACCAGCTTTTTATTGCATGTTATTTCTTAATGAAGTAGTAGCTATAGTTACAGACATTTTATGTATATCATTGGTAAATCTCTAAATTCACTTCTTTTAGAGATGCTGATATTGAACTCTTGGTAGTAAACAATACCTTACTTTAAGAAACACTTAAAAATTTCAGAAATATGGTGCATCTTTCAGCATTTATTTTAAATAATTGTTTATAGATAACATAATTTAGACTTAAAGCTGTTTTGGCTAGGAATAAATTATGGCAGTGTTCATAAAGTATTTGGGTTTATGCAGAATTTTAATGATGCTGGATAGCAAAGTAATTCTCTTTTTTGAGTGCTGCTTAGCTAGATTCTATTTAAACACTTTGTTGCTTGCATTTTTGTTTTGACTCTTTCCTTTGCCTATTTCCCTATTAGATGCTTGGGGGGGCGTGGTAAGAACACCTGTGTTGTAAATTCTAAAGAGGTCTTTATCTTTTCCTTTCTTGACAACATAAATTGTACTTGTGCAAAATAGATTTTTCAGTTTTTGCATGCAGGCTGTTTGCTCCTGCCATAGAAACGAATACGTGAATTATACTTTACAGTACATACTTCTGAATTTTGTAAGGAAAGAATTCAACACTTCTGCCTCCAAGTTTTCTTTGACTAGATACTTTTTTGTTTCTTCCTTGGTGCCTCTCATAACTAACTCTTGAACCATACTGCACCCATTTTTCAGATTTACCTTTAGTTTTCTCCTCTGTCTTAGGTTTCCTAATTGTAAAATAGGAATCTAGCTATTATTATGCTTTGTCTTCTCATTTCTTTTTTTTTTTTTTTAAAGATTTTATTTATTTATCAGAGAGAGAGGGAGAGAGGGAGCACAGGCAGACAGAACGGCAGGCAGAGGCAGAGGGAGAAGCAGGCTCCCTGCTGAGCAAGGAGCCCAGTGTGGGACTCGATCCCATAACACTGGGATCATGACCTGAGCCGAAGGCAGCTGCTTAACCAACTGAGCCACCCAGGCGTCCCTGTCTTCTCATTTCTTTAGCTTCCTATTTTTTGTAGTTTGCTTCATTTGCTTCCTCTATTTTCTCCATGTTCAGCTATTTCTTGATTATGTGTTGCTCTTTCCCTCTTTTCTAAACTTTATGAGTCCGTGCTCATCACCTAAAAAAACTATTCACAAAATGAATAGAAAAAATTTATTTGCCCCATTTAATTGTAAATATCACTTTTGCATTACCACTCAGTTTACATGCCAGTATTATAACCAGATACTCATAATAGATTTTTAAATTTATGTTTCCTGAACTTTTTTTTTTATAAATATCCACAAAATTACCTCTGTTAAGATCATGTTGTTATGTACTCCTTTATTAAGACACTGTAAACCCCTCTACCTTTTTGTTTCATTATGCTTTTGGCTTTTTAAAACATATAAGCTTGGGCGCCTGGGTGGCTCAGTCATTAAGCAGCTGCCTTAGGCCCAGGTCATGATCCTGGGATCAAGTCCCACATCCGGCTTCCTGCTCAGCAGAGAGCCCGCTTCTCCCTCTACCTCTGCCTGCCGCTCTGCCTACTTATGTTCTCTATCTCCCTGTTAAATAAATAAATAAATAAATAAAATCTTAACACACACACAAGCTTATATCTCTATTTTTCTTCTCCATTTGTCCCTTTCTTTTCTGTCCTACCCCTCAGGTTAGATGTCTTTTCTCTCAGTGTCCCTAAAATTTTGAAATTCCCTTCCTTTGTTTGTTTTTATAAAATAAGCACGGTGGAATTCTGTCACTTACTTTATTTTTGTCACTGGAATTTTTGTTTCAGGTACCATTGGATGAAGGCCTTGCCAGGCTTTATAAATGGTAGTATGTAAGACAGTAGAAAAGATTATCTAAAAATGAAGTTAATAAAAGAAGACTTTATCTGAAGAATACCTATGATTTTAGGTATATAGAATATAGTAGAAAAAGTAGGAAATAATTTTTTTTAAAAGATTTTATTTGTTTATTCGACAGAGAGAGGTCACAAGTAGGCAGAGAGGCAGGCAGAGAGAGAAAGAGGGAAGCAGGCTCTCCGCTGAGCAGAGACCCTGATGCAGGACTCGATCCCAGGACCGTGAGATCATGACCTGAGCTGAAGTCAGAGGCTTAACCCACTGAGCCACCCAGGCACCCAGAGAATTCACTCTATTATAGCACAATATAATTATAAGTAATAGTAGTAGACCTAAGGCAACTATTCCAAATTTTTTGGTCTTAGGATCCCTTTATACTCTTAAAATTACTAAGAAGTCCCATAAAGCTTTGTTTTAAGTGGGTTATATTTACTTTATTTCCCATATTAGAAATTCCTAAATATCAATTAATTTGTTTAAAAAACCATAAATCTGGGGTGCTTGGGTGGCTCAGTTGGTTAGGCATCTGCTTGCATCTCAGGGTGTGATCCTAGGGTCCTGTGATGGAGCTTCTGGCTCCTGCTCAGTGGGGAGCCCCTGCTTCTCCCTCTCCCTCTGTCCCCCTCTTGTGCATGTGCATGTGAATGTGCATGCGTGCACATTCTCGAATAAATAACATAAATCATAGTATGTTATCATGACATTGATGTAATAAAACAACAAGAACAATTTTTCAAAACAAATGGTAGCAGAATGAGGGACATTGTCAAATATTTCTGCAAGTTTCCTATGTCTGGGTAAATAGAAACAGCTTGGTTCTCACATCTACTTTTATATTCAGTCTGTAATAAGTTGTTCTGGTTGAATTATATGAAGAAAATCCAGGATTATACAGAGAAGTGATTGGAAAAGGAAGGAGTATTTTCAACATTTTTTTTTATAATTGTGGATGATATTCCTTGATACCACACCAAAAAAAATTTTTTTTATAAAGATTTTATTTATTTGTCAGAGAGAGAGCACGCAGGCAGGGGGAGCAGCAGCAGAGGCAGAGGGAGGAGACTCCCCACTGAGCAAGGAGCTCAATATGGGAATCCATCCTAAAACTCTGGGATCATGACCTGAACTGAAGGCAGACACTTAACTGAATGAGCCACATTTCATTAAGAAATGTTCCCACACCAAAATTTAGAGGATAGCTGCAGTGTCAGATGTGACACTGTATCAGGGAATTTTTGATTCTTGTTACCTGAAAATCCATTAGTTTATCTTGCACTTTGAATCTTTTACCTGTGCATAATTTCGTGACATCCCATAATGGTTGTTGGAGAAATACTGGTTCATTGAGTTATATTTACATTTTCGAGAATTTGATGTATTTCATTAGGTAGTAGAAAACAAAAATTATTAATATCACCACTAATTTCATCAAAAAAGTTTTTAATATTGTGAAGTTGTCAAAATCAGGGTAACAGGTAAACATTTCTGAATTTTCACTTGGAAGTTTGAATATTAATCATTGGTAACAAATTCTGTTAGTGTTTTTCCCTTGCAGTTGCAGGCATACTTGGTTTATTTTTGAGAAAATGTCTGCCAGATTCCTAAGTCTATAAGCATAGTTTGTCATCTGTTCTTTTAGGTCAAAGTGGTGTTTCATGAGAAAAAAGCTAATTTAGCTTATAATTTGAAGTAAATACACAAGTATTTTTCCTCAGCATTGCCATTCTTTCACATAAAATGTTAAAAAGACATGTATTAAAGAGTGGAAATTTAATAAAACTATTTTATACTGCTTTATTAAAGATATTAAGTGAATGTGGCATTTAAAAAGAAATCTGGGAATTAACTGTAGAGAACAAATTGATGGTTACTGGAGGGAAGGTGGGCAGGGTATGGCTTCAACAGGTTATGGGTATTAAGGAGGGCACTTGTGATAAATCACTAAATTCTGCACCTGAAACTAATATTGCTCTGTATGTTAACTACCTGGAACTTAAATAAAAGCTTCAAGGAAAAAAGAAGATATCTGGGAATATGCAGTGGTGTTCATATAGCTTGATTCCAGTGGTTTTGCACTAAATTCCACTGGATTTTTGCTGCATACCTGTTAATGTAATAGGAGAGGACACATGATGTTTCAGTATAATTGTGAAAATAGTTTTGATCTTAAAGAATCTTTCCAAGTGTCTAAGGACTTCTAAGGCCCAAGGAGTGCACTCTGCACTTTGAAAACTTAGATGAATGTTGAGATTTATGGAGCTTTCATTATTTCCTTTGATTTGTGCTCCTGTGTGTGGTGTATGTATGTGTGTGTGTGTCTTCTAGCATTACATTCTGAAAGAATCCTGAGGCTTGACATTTTATTTTAGTTCACCAATTTAGCCTTCACTTATTTTCAGTTACTTTATTTAGTGGGAAGGATAGAGTTTCTGGGAACTCTTGATTTTTCATGGGAGTAGATTTTTTTAGAGAGAGGGATGGAGAGCACGTGTGCGGTGGCAGGGCGTAGGTACAGTGGAAGAGGGAGAGAGAATTTTTTTTTTTTTTAAGATTTCATTTATTTATTTGACAGATCACAAGTAGGCAGAGAGGCAGGCAGAGAGAGGGGGAAACAGGCTCCCTGCTGAGCAGAGAGCCCGATGTGGGCTCAATCCCAGGCCCCTGAGATCATGACCTGAGCTGAAGGCAGAGGCTTAACCCACTGAGCCACCCAGGCGCCCCGGGGGGGGGGGGGGGAGAGAATCTTAAGCAGGTTCCGTTTTCAGTGTAGAGCCAGGATGCGGCGCTTGATCTCATATTCCTGAGATCATGACCTGAGCTGAAATCAAAAGTCGAATGCTTCACCAACTGAGCCACCCAGGCATCCCATAGGAGTTGATTTTTAATTTTTAGTTGTATTTTTTATTTACTTGTAACCTGTTGAGTCTCTGAGATAAAACTTTTACATTGTCTTCTGTTTCCTCTATTAGCAGTATAGGAGATTTGATCTTACTGTACTTGGTATATCCATCATGCTTCTAGTTTTTTTCTCATGTTTGATTGTTCATTGTGGTTATTGCTTTGTATTATGATCCAGATTGTATGGTATTGGTCATTTCATGGTATTCTCCCAGCCCAAGTGAATCCCTGTTATTCTGTCTTTGGTATAGTTAGTTAGTTAGCTAATGGCTTTCTCCTTTAGGGTATGTGGTAGTTTGTCCTCTTACAGGTGTTTCCTGTCCCTCAGGGGGTAATATTCCCATTTTCACAGTTATACTGCCCAAGTGCCAGAAATCCCATAGTATAGCGTGCCTGCTGGAGGCCTTAACCATGCAGCTGTTCTATGGTTTTATTACCTGGGTAACTGCCCAGGACACACTTCGCAGTCCTCCTTGCAAAGAAAACTTATTCTTTTTGGAGATCCCACTTTGTTTTGTATTTGGTTCCTCAGATGTGTTGTGGTTTGTTGTCATCCCTTCCCTTCCCCCCTTTCACTTCAGATTCTCAACAAATTCCATTCTGTGTTGTTATCTGTAGATAAACTCTTCTCTGGTAACTGCTACAGATTTTTCGGTAATATTTCTTTCATGTTTAAAAGTTTAGAATAATGACAAATATACAGAAAAGTTGAAAGCATAGTAACAAAAACCTTTCTTGTCCCTGAATATATGAGAGTATGTTGCCCACCTGATCGATGCTCCATTACCCCCAAATACTTTTTTATTACCTACAAAGAGGGACATTATCCTGTGCAATGACTTTATAACTGTCAAAATTAGGAAGTTAACGAAGACTACATTTCCCACATCTAAATCTTACCAGTGTCCCCCACGTCTGTTAGAGCAAAAAGACCCACATGACAATCTTATATTACATTTAGTTGTCATGTCTTTAGTCTCTTTTAATCTGGAACAGTTTCTGTGTTTACTTTCAAGGACTTGACTCTTTTCAAGATTGTAGATCTAGTTATTTTGTAGAATATCCCTTAATTCTATTTCTGTGATGTTGTCATGATTAGATCTTTGATTAGATTTTGTGATTAGATTTAGATTTTTATGATTAGGTCTTTGGAAGGGTTATCATGGAAGTGATGTTGCATTCTTCTCATTGCGTCTTATCAGGTCATAGGCAATTTCAGTTGTCCCATTATTGATGAGAGTCATTGATTATGCGATTATGGTTGTAACTACCAGATACCTCCTATGTCAAGGTATACTTTCCTTACTTGCAATTAATAAATATTTGGGGGGTAGGTACTTTGGAACTATGTAAACATTTTCTTCTTTATTATTTTTTAAAAAGATTTTATTTATTTATTTGACAGACAGAGATCACAAGTAGGCAGAGAGGCAGGCAGAGAGAGAGGAGTATGTAGGCTCCCTGCCTGGCAGAGAGCCCGAGGTGGGGCTTCTGCCCAGGACCCTGGGATTATGACCTGAGCCGAAGGCAGAGGCTTTAACTTAGGCACTCCTTCTTTATTTTTAACTTACTCATTTATTTACATCACCATAAACTATTACATTCACTGGGTTATAATCTATTATCATTTGTTTTGATACTCAGATGTTCTGGATTTGGGTAGTGAGAACCCCTTCTAGCTGGCTTAATTTCTTCTTTCTTTTTGATACAGTTCTTCCTTCTTGTATCCAGCACAATATGGTGTTCTAGAGTTACCATTAAACTTGCTCCGGTAAGTTTTAGTGGAAAATGGTACTTAGAAGCCAAGATCTGGGCACTTCTTGTCTTTGTTGCTTCTTGGGGTATTGCTGCTCCCAGGCCGCCTTAAGTGCATTAAGCTAGGGGATATTTTTGTATGCACACACGTATACATTCACATTTATGAATATATTTCAGTAAATATAGGATGGTTTCTCAGAGATACATTTCATTTTAATTCAGTACCACAGGGTTCATTCTCATGTTGTCCCTTTCCATAGTTGTAATTTATTTCTGATAGTGAGAACTAGTTTTGTTTCTATACTTTTTTTTTTTTTTTTTGGTGAGGGAGATGTGATAACATGTTTTCAGACAGACATTTTCAGACAGAAGACAAGCCCCTATAGTCAAATTAATTTTCAAAGTATTTCTAAAGGGATACAATTCTAAAGTGTAATGTTTGGTACAATATATTTAGGTGAAATATTTCATTCCTTGGTAATCACACGTTACTGTGTGAAAGGTGGATGGAAAGAATCATATTCTTATTGTCTACATTGGCTGCATCCTTATGGAGGTAATGTTGAAGCTCAATTTTAGTTGAGTGCAGTAATTTTGATATAACTATGCTTTCTGCATTGAGGTTATATTGTTTGTAAGACTCCAAAGTTTGGCATACATATTGATCTTTCTGATAACGGTGTCCTTGGAATTTCAAACCTTAGACTAAATCTAGAGTCTGGATTGGATGGTGGGGCAGGGATGAAGTGGTTTCATTTGTATTAGGTGTAAATGTAAGAAACCTATGATCTCCCTGCCAAGGCTTTTACTTAGCCTTGGAAAGAATTGGTTTAACTTCCCCATCCTTAGAGATTTTGAAGTGATTTAAGAAGTGTACTGGCATGGCATCTGGGCGGCTCAGTTAAGCATCTGCCTTCAGCTCAGGTCATGATCCCAGGGTCCCAGGTTCAAGCCCCACATTGGGCTCCCTGCTCAGTGGGGAGCCTGCTTCTCCTCCTCCCTCTGTCTGATGCTCTGCCTGTTTGTGTTCTCTCTGTCAAATAAATACAATCTTTAAAAAAAAAAAAAGAGAGAGAGAGAGAGAAGAAGTAGTAGTAGTATACTGGCATTTCTTTTTGTGATTAGAATTAAGATTTGCTTTCAGTCTTCTAGGAAAAGATAAGGATCCTGAAAGCAGCAAATGGATTCTTTGGGTGCCCTGTTAATCTTTGGGGATTTCAAAAGATTTTGTTCATTATCCTGGGACTAACTGAAGAGTAACAGAGACTGTGAATAGTAGATAAACTTTGATTTCTTAGAGACACTTGATATCAACCTAGTGTCTTGTCTGCTCTTGTGAAAATGATCCCCAAGCCAGAAACCCTGGGAGTCTTCTTCCTGACCTTAGTTACTGAAGTCAGTACTACTTTTATCAGTTCTTTCTTTTAGGTATCCGTAGACCAAGTTATTTTAGAGTAGGTTAGAAAGGCTAGATAAGGTACAAGCAGTGACAGGCTTTGGTAGGCAAAGGGCTAAAACAATTACATTTTTTTTTCTGATTATAAATATTCAATACAGAAATATATAGCAAAAAATTTTTCCATAATCGCATCTCCCAGATATTCTGGTATTAGTGTGTTGTGTATTTTTATGAACACTTCAGTGTGTATTCCATCATTTCACTGTTCATGTATATACATGTCTAAGTATTTTTAAATATAAATGGGAGATATGTTTCAATTATATATATATATCAATTACATATTTAGAGATCTAGTAGGTATGTATATGTGTTAATAAGCGTTATGGTTGTTATACATACAGTACTGTACAGAATATATGTTTATTCTCTATTTTTTTGCACATAAATGTTTGCACTTTTATTTGCTTTTTTTCTGCCAGATAAATACCCAAAGTTTATTTGCTATGTATGTAATTCTAGTTGATTGATAGAAGCAAATTCCCTCTGAAGATACTGTATCAATTTACACTTTCACAAATAATATGTAAGCATACCTTTCTAAGTGCATTCTTGAACAAATTGGATATTAGCTATCTTGAAATAGTTGTGCAAATCTGAGACAGGGAGTAAAGTATAATAGGTAAGGACATAAGCTTTGGAGTCAGAGTGCCTAGATTTAAATCTGTTGCTTACTAACTGACGTTGGCAAGTTCATTGTAAGAATTCTTTTAAGAATATGACATTTTTGTATGCCTTTTGTGTTTCACATGGATTTAATTGGTTTATTGCTTATATGCTATTGGGTTATATAGAAGTTTAAATTTTGATATAGTGAGGCACCTGTGTGGCTTAGGGGGTTAAGCCGCTGCCTTCAGCTCAGGTCATGATCTCAGGGTCCTGGGATCAAGTCCTGCATCAGGCTTTCAGCTCAGCAGGGAGCCTGCTTCCCTACCCTCTCTTTCTGCCTGCCTCTCTGCCTGCTTGTGATCTCTCTCTGTCAAATAAATAAATAAAATCTTAAAAAAAAAATTTTTATGTAGTCAGATTAATCATATTTATGCATTTATGGGTTTAATGATATTCTTGAAAAGGATTTGTGCTAAGATTATAAATATAATAACCTAAGTTTAAGTAATGAAACAATCATCTGGATTTATTCTTAAGATATTCTTAAGATATTAGGATAATATTACTGTTTGTTGGGTAAATCTTTTTACCTGTAAAATTCTATCTTTATCAATAGTATATTCCCAAATATACTTAATTAATGTCAAGATTTTTGTTTTTGTTATGGTAATACTATATTTTCTTGATTTTTTTTTTTTCCTTCATTACAGTATGCTTAATACCTGAAAGTTTTGGATTATCGGGGTGCCCAGATGGCTCAATTGTTAGGTGTCTGCCTTTGGCTCAGGTCATGATCCCAGAGTCATGGGATGGAGCTTGCCCGGGGATCCCTGCTTGCCAGAAAGCCTGCTTCTCCCTCTCCCACTGCCCCTATTTGTGTTCCCTCTCTTGCAGTGTGTGTGTGTGTGTGTGTGTGTGTGTGTGTGTGTCTCTCTCTGTGTCAAATAAATAAATCAAATCTAAAAAAAAAAAAGTTTTGTCTTATCACCTTATTTTTGTTTTTAAAGATTTATTTTTTTTATTTGGGAGAGAGAGCTTGCATGCATATGCATGAAGGGCCGAGGCAGAGAGAGAGAGAAACCCCAGCAGACATGATGCTGAACATGGAACCTGACCTGGGGCTTGACCTAACCATCCTAAGATAATGACCTGAGCCAAAATCAAGAATCAGTTGCTTAGACAACTGAGCCACCCAGGCACCACTATCAGTCTGCTTTAAAAAGAATTTTCCAGGGGCGCCTGGGTGGCTCAGTGGGTTAAAGACTCTGTCTTCGTCTCAGGTCATGATCTCAGGGTCCTGGGATTGAGCCCCGCATCAGGCTCTCTGCTTGGCAGGGAGCCTGCTTCCCCACCCCCTCCTGCCTGCCTACTTGTGATCTCTGTCTGTCAAATAAATAAATAATATCTTAAAAAAAATTTTTTTTCCAGATCTACTTGAGTCATTGTAAGTTCTAAATGCTTCTTGCTGTGTTGATGGAGAATCGCTTCTTGGCCTTTTGGCTAAGATCAAGTATGGTTCTTGATTGAGAGTGCTTTGAGTTCATAGATTACTTAGGAAGTATAATCTAATATACCATATGTCTTTATAGGAAGGTGAGCTTTCCATTTATTTAATAGTTATATGCCTTCCAGTGTGTTTATGATTTTCTTGTTGTCAAATCCATATTTCTTATTAGTATGTATTTTTAATTTATTTTATTTTATTCTATTTTAAGATTTTATTTATTTATTTGACAGAAGGAGATCACAAGTAGGCAGAGAGGCAGGCAGAGAGAAAGAGGAAGGGAAGCAGGCTCCCCGCTGAGCAGAGAGCCCGACACGGGGCTCGATCCCAGGACCCTGAAATCATGATCTGAGCCGAAGGCAGAGGCTTAACCCACTGAGCCACCCAGGTGCCCTAGTATGCATTTTTTTTTTTAAGATTTTATTTATTTATTTGACAGACAGAGATTACAAGCAGGCAGAGAGGCTGGCAGAGAGAGGGGAGGAAGCAGGCTCCTCACTGAGCAGAGTGCCCAACACAGGGCTCGATCCCAGGACTCTGAGATCATGACCTGAGCTGAAGGCAGCGGCTTAACCCACTGAGCCACCCAGGCTCCCCCCTGGTATGCATTTAAAAAAATTTTTTTTATTTATTTGACATAGCACAAGTAAGGGGAGCTGTGGGCAGAGGGAGAGGGAGAAGCAAAGAGCCTGATTCGGGATTTGATCCCAGGGGCCCTGGGATCATGACCTGAGCTGAAGGCAGACACTTACTCCACTGAGCCACCCAGGTGCCCCTAGTATGCATATTTCTTGTAATTATAAAGAAATGCGTATATTTTTTGCTGTGTTTATTTCCACAAAGTTAATAGAAGGAGGGTGAGAGCTATTGCTGTTGTGAATGAATTTCATTAATTGTATTCTTATCTGGGTATAAAATAGAGGAAGGAGATTGTTCATATGTATCACCTACTGTATTCTGAATACTTGAAAAAATTGCTAATAGATTTTTATTCATGTACTTAGATCTAGGTATATAATTTATTGCACTTGTCAAAGTACTATTTATTTTTAATTGAATAATAAATATATTAAATAATATATTCTAACATTTAACCCATCTTTTTAACTACAAAAATTTTTTGAAGTTTTTTTAAAAATTGCAGTTGGTTAATATACAGTGCACTGTTAGTTTTAGGTATACAATATGGAGACTCAACACTTCCGTACATCACCCTGTGCTCATCATAGCAAGTGTATTCCTGAATCCCCATCACCTGTTTCACCCATCTGCCCTACCCTAACCTCCCTTCTGGTGTAACTGTTAGTTTGTTCTTTATTAACTGCAGAATTCTTCCCTTACTTGCCTTACATTGTTTGAGACCATCGGCTACTGTTAGGGTAGCAATGTGATTAATTTAGTCTTCATTAGTGGAATAGGTAATTTTTATTGCTGCCCAGGACCTTCCATTTAATCAGACTGTATTTGCTTTCTTTAGCATTGTTTGGCTGTGGGAATGGAAAGGACCAAATGTAATTTGCTAAACTGAGTGCGACTTGTTAGAGAAATAAAAATCCTTGGGTTGATAGAAGTTGGTATCTTCTACTGTAGTTCTGCCCCTTAATTGCCTCTTGAGGGTATTTTCAAGTAATACTTGACTGGCTTCATGAACCCTCTTGTTTCTTAACAAGAAAAAAAATAATTCTGATTATAAACATTTTCCTTGAATTGCTTAGTACTTAGTATGATGCATAGTAATAATTATGGATACCATTAAATGGCAGTTATTTTGGTCCTTTGATTATAATAGTAAATTCTCTACTTAGGTAGTTTATACACATAAAAAATGTTTTTGTCAGTTGATATGTTTCACTGGCTTATTAACCTTATTCTTCCCTGTAATATAATTAATACGTAATTTGGGTGTGAGTGAAAGATATGTTCCCCAGAATGCTTATATTTTCCTCATATTTAATGGGATTTATCTCTGAAAATGACTAACTTAGAAAATAGTCTATTCTAGATAACCCCCCTATCTTTTTTTTTTTTAATTAGCAGAAAAGAAAACTACTGGCCTAGATGGGGAAGTGAAATCCTAGAGGTAATTTAGTTTGTTAGTGATGTAAATGAGGTTTGAAAAATAAATGCAGTTTTCCTGATCGTATTGATTTTTTTTTAAATTCAGTTAGCTAACATATAGTACATCATTAATTTCAGATGTACTGAAATTAGCTTTCCTAGGTATTTTTTGAAGTATACATTTTCTTTAGAATAGCACTGTTTAGGATGCCTTGGTGGCTCAGTTGCTTAAGTGTCCGCCTCTGGCTCAGGTCATGACCCCAGGGTCCTGGGATGGAGTCCCATGAGCAGAGAGCCTGCTTCTCCCTTTATCTGCTGCTCCCCCTGCTTGTGTGTATGTGCACTGTCTCTCTGACAAATAAATAAAATCTTAAAAAAAAATAGAATAGCACTGTTTTTTTGTGCCAGATGTTTATTTTTTGCTTTTTTAATTTTCACCCCTCCCGGCTTTATTGAAATACCATTGACATATAATATTGTGTAAGTTTATGGTGTACAGTGTGTTGATTGCCTCCAGTGTGTTAGCTGACACTTTCTTCTCAGCACATTTTTTTCTTAACAATTGTCAAGTATGTAACACTGTATTAACAATAAAATCTATCACAGTGCTGTGCATTAGATTCCCCAGAACTATACTTTTCTTCCCCTTCAGAACCATACTTAACTGGAAGCTAAAATAGCAATATTTTCTGAATATTTTTAATAGGTATTGTAGAAAAACAAGTTCTAGGCTCATGCAAATAATGAAACCTTGGATGAATGAAACCTTGGATGAATAAACCTTGGATGAATAAACAAGTTCTAAGCTCATGCAAATTATGAAACCTTGGCAGATGCCAGTTTGTCATAGATGATCATTTTAAAATTTAGAAATAACTGGAATACAGCTTATTTTACAAAAAATAAAAATGAAATCCATATTTGAGCCAAGAGGATCTATGGAAAGATTTATCCTGAAGCAGTATGTAATTGGTAATCTCAAAAAAAATTTTTTTTAAGATTTTATTTATTTTTTTCAGAGAGAGAGATTGAGAGAACACAAGCCAACAGAGTAACAGAGCGGGTGGGAGAAGCCACTGATCAGGGAGCCTGACCGGGGTCTGGATCCCAATACCACCAGATCATGACCTGAGCTAAAGGCAGAGGCCCAACTGACTGAGCTAGTCCCTGTAATCTCAAATTTTAAAGAAACAGACTACCTTTTGAGTAGTTTCAGATTTTCAGAAAAATTGAGAAGGAAGTATGGAGTTGCCACCTACTCCATTAGTATTTCCCCTTTAACTGCCCGGTACATTTGTTGCAATTGGTGAACCAATATTGTTAACTTTTTTTTTTTTTTTTTTTAAGATTTTGTTTATTTATTTGACAGACAGAGATCACAAGTAGGCAGAGAGGCAGGCAGAGAGAGGGAAGGGGAGAAGCAGGCTCCCTGCTGAGCAGAGAGCCGGATGTGGGGCTTGATACCAGGACCTTGGGGTCATGACCTGAGCCAAAGGCAGCTGCTTAACCAACTGAGCCACCCAGGCACCCCTGTTGTTAACATTATTAACTCAGTTTACATAAGGGTTTACTCTTTGTGATGTATATTCTGTGGGTGGTTTTGTTTATTATTATTATTTTTTTAATTTTATTTTTTTATTTGACATAAAGCAAGAGCAGGAGCAGGGCAGAGAAAGAGGGAGAGGGAGAAGCAGACTCTGCAAAGCAGGAAGCCTGATGTGGGACTCAATCCCAGGAGCCGGGGATCTTGACCTGAGCTGAAGGCAAAGGCTTAATGGACTGAGCTTATTCATTTTTGACAATTTATGGATAAGTGAAATTAATGATAGCAACATTATATAGAATGAGAGGGAGGAACTGGGAATATTCTAAGAATTCTCTTTTATAATGCTCTGCATTACTTGAGAAGATCAAATTACTTTTACTGGCATGTATGTAGGAATAATGCAATGCAGAATGTAAAACTACCTGTATTGAATATTTGGAAGCTGATTTTTATTTTTTTAATTTTTTTTAGAGATTTATTTATGTATTCATTTGACACAGAGAGCATAAGTAGGCAGAGAAGCAGGCGGGGGTGGGGGTGGGGGTGGGGGTTGGGGGTGGGGATGGGAAGCAGGGTCCCTGGCGAGCAGAAAGCCCGATGTGGAATTCCATCCCAGGACTCTGAAATCATGACCCGAGCCAAAGGCAGAGGCTCAACCCACTGAGCCACCCAGGAGCCCCTGGAAGCTGATTTTTAAAGAAATTATAAACTTTTGGTAATTCATGTCCAGTTTCTGGGAAAATAAAATTTAAATATTGATCTGTTTGAGAAATTCTGAGAAATAAGCACAATTACAGATGAAAGTGGGAGCATTCTCATCGTTAAATTTTTTAATGATTGTTCTGCAACTCCTACGTGGCTTCTTTCTACACATTATCATCTATCAAGTCCAACTGAAGTACCACTGTTTTCCCCTGAAGCTTCCTCAGGTTATTTAAGTTTTCTTTTCTTTGGATTTATAACTTAAAAATTTTTTTGAATTGTTGTAAAAATTACTTTTGTATTGTTGTAAAAATTGTTGTAAAAATGATTACTGCTCTAATGATTTTTAAGTGTACAGGTCAATAATAAGTCTACATTTATGTTCATTAATCATCACTATCTTTAGAACTCTTCTCATTGCAACTGTATATGCATCAAACAGTAACCTCCCCTTCCTTCCCTCTTCTTCCCAGCCACTGGCAACCACTATTGTACTTTCTGTCTCAATGAGTTTGACTAAAGTGCCTTATAAAAATGGACAATGTTTGTCCTTTTGTGTCTGGCTTATTTTACTTACCATGATGTTCTCAAAGTTCATCCATGTTGGGGTGCCTGTGTGGCTCAGTTGGTTAAGCGACTGTCTGGCTCAGGTCATGATCCTGTAGTCCCTACGATCATCGAGCCCCGAAGTGGGCTCCTCACTCAGCAGGGAGTCTGCTTCTCCCTCTGACTCTTTACCCTCTCAGGCTCTCTCTCTCTCTCAAATAAATAAAATCTTAAAAAAAAAAAAAAAAAAGTTCATCCATGTTGTAGCATGTATCACAGTTTCCTTTTTAAGGTGAATATTCTATTGTATATACCACATTTTTCTTAACTGTTTACCTGTCAGTGGACACTTTGTTTGTTTCCACATTTTTGTTCTTATAAATAATGCTACCATAAAAATGTGTATCTCTCTGAGACCCCACTTTTTTTTTTTTTTTTAAAGATTTTATTTATTTATTTGACAGAGAGAAATCACAAGTAGATGGAGAGGCAGGCAGAGAAAGAGAGAGAGAAGCAGGCTCTCCGCTGAGCAGAGAGCCCGATGCGGGACTCGATCCCAGGACTCTGAGATCATGACCTGAGCCGAAGGCAGCGGCTTAACCCACTGAGCCACCCAGGCGCCCTGAGACCCCACTTTTAAATCTTTTGATTATATACCCAGAAAGGGAATTGCTGGGTCATATGATAATTTATTTCTATTTATTTATTTATTTATTCATTTATTCATTTATTTATTTATTTTGGCAGAGCTACTACATTGTTATCCACAATGGCTGTACTATTTTACATTCCCATCAACAGTGCACAAGGGGTAAAATTTCAGTGTATCCTTGGCAACACTTACTTTCTGTTTTTTTTTGCTTGTTTGTTTTGGATAGTAGCCATCCTAATGGGTATGAGGTAGTATCTCATTGGAGTTTGTTCTTGTTGTTGTTGTTTGTTTTGTTTTTAAGTAATCTCTAGACCCATTGTGGGACTCAGACTCAAACCCTGTGATCAAGAGTAACATGCTTTACCAGCTGAGCCGCCAGCTGCCCCTCTCATTGTAGTTTTTGATTTGCTTTTCCCTAATGACAGATGATACTGAACATCTTTTCACATGCTTACTGGCCGCAGGCCCTTTCAATGTGCTTATTTTATATCTTTGGAGAAATGTGTGTTCAAGCCCTTTTCTCATTTTTGAATCAGGTTGTTTTGTTCTTGAGATCTAGGAGTTCTCTATATTCTGGCTATTAATCCTTTACCAGATAGATGATTTGCACATATATTCTCCCATTTTGTGGGTTGCTTTTCTTTTTTCTTTCTTTCTTTTTTTTTTTTTTTTCTTTTTACACCCTGTGGATAATGGCTTGTTATACACAAATTAAAAAAAAAAAATTTTAAGGGTTGCCTGGGTGGCTCAGTGGGTTAAACCCTCTGCCTTCAGCTCAGGTCATGATCCCAGGGTCCTGGGATTGATCCTCGCATCGGGTTCTCTGCTTGGTGGGGAGCCTGCTTCCCCCTCTCTCTCTGCCTGCCTCTCTGCCTACTTGTGATCTTTCTCTCTCTGTCTGTCAAATAAATAAAATCTTTAAAAAAATTTTTTTTTAAGTTTTTTTTTTTTTTTTAACAGAGATCACAGGTAGGCAGAGAGGCAGGCAGAGAGAGATGGGGGAGGCAGGTTACCTGCTGAGCGGAGAGCCTGATGCAGGGTCTCAATCCAGAACCCTGGGATCATGACCCGAGCTGAAGGCAGAGGGTTTAACCCACTGAGCCACCCAGGCACCCCAGATTTTTAAATTTTAATGAAATCCAGTTTGTCTCATTTTTCTTCTTCTTTTTTTTTTTTTTAAAGATTTCTTAAATTTTTATTTATTTGTCATAGAGAGAGAAGCGAGAGCGAGCACAGGCAGACAGAGTGGCAGGCAGAGGCAGAGGGAGAAGCAGGCTCCCTGCCAAGCAAGGAGCCTGATGTGGGACTCAATCCCAGGACGCTGGGATCATGACCTGAGCCAAAGGCAGCCGCTTAACCAACTGAGCCACCCAGGCGTCACTGTCTCATTTTTCTTGTGTTGTTTCTGCCTTTCATGTCTTAGTCAGGAACTCATTGCCAAACTCCAGTGTCCTGGAGCTTTTGTCCTATGTTTTATTGGGGGGGGGGGGTTAGTTTGGATTTATAACTTTTTTTTATTTTTAAGATTTTATTTATTTGAGAGAGAGAGAGAACTTGAGTGGTAGGGAGGGGGCAGAGGGAGAAGCAGACTCCCCACTGGTCTGGGAGCCCAACTCAGGGTTTGATCCCAGGACCCCAAGATCTGACTTGAGCTGAAGGCAGACATTTAACTAACTGAGCAACTGAGGCACCCCTGGATTTATAACTTTTATAGTGCTTAGCAATTTAATTTAAAATTTAAATACATAAACTGTTTTCTATTGTTACTAATTGTTAGTGGATATTTTGGTTAGCCTAACTAAATTTTTCTTTTTTTTTTTTTTCCTTTATTTTTTTTTAAAGATTTTATTTATTCATTTGACAGACAGAAATCACAAGTAGGCAGAGAGGCAGGCAGAGAGAAGAGGAAGCAGGCTCCCTGCCAAGCAGAGAGCCCGATGCGGGACTCGATCCCAGGACCCTGAGATCATGACCTGAGCCGAAGGCAGAGGCTTAACCCACTGAGCCACCCAGGCACCCCAATTTTTCTTTTTATAATAGGAGTAAAAGTGCTAGCCCTCTCTTCTCCCCCAGTTTATAAATGTTTCATTTCAGCCTTCTTTCTGGAATTAAACCCTTTAATTTGAGATAATTACAGACTCACTTGCAGTTTTTAAAAATACTGTTGTGAAATCTTAGGTACTTTTTGTCCATTTTTCCCTTGAGGCAACCTTTTGGCAAATTAAAGTACAGGGTCACAATTAGAATATTAAAATTGACCACAAGGTACAGAACAGTTCCATCATCACAAGAATCCCTGGTGTTGTCCTTATATTACTACTATATTCATCTCCTTCCCATAATCTCCTCAGAACTGTATAAATAGAGTCATATAGTATGTAACTTTTGGGATGAGCTTTTGTATTCAGCCTAACTTTTTGGAGATTCATCAGAGTTTTGGCTATAATAGTAACAGTTCATTCACTTAAGTAGTATTCCACAGTATGGACATACTAACATTTTGTTTAACCATTTCACATTGAAGAGCATCAAGGTTGTTTCTCATTTTTGACTATTATGAATAAACCTCTATGAACACTTAGGTACAGTTCTTGAATGCAGATAAATTTTCATTTTTCTAGGGTAAATTCTAAGTGTAATTGCTGTATTGTATAGTTTAGTCATATCAGAAACTGTCAGAGTATTTTCCAGAGTGGCCATAGCATTTTGCATTCTCACCAGTAATGTGTGACAAATCCATTTTTCCACATCTTCTCCAGCATTTTAGTGATGTTAACAATTTCTTTCTTACTTACTATTTTTTATTTTAGCCATTCTTTTTTTTTTTTTCTAAGATTTTATTTATTTACTTGACAGAGATCACAAGTAGGCAGAGAGGCAGGCAGAGAGAGAGGGGGAAACAGGCTCTTCGCTGAGCAGGGAGCCTGTTGCGGGGCTCGATCCCAGGACCCTGAGATCATAACCTGAGCTGAAGGCAGAGGCTTAACCCACTGAGCCATCCATGTGCCCCAATATTTTTTTGTTATATATTAATTTGACAGAGCACAAGCAGGGGGAGCCACAGAGGGAAAGGGAAAAGCAGGTCCCCCACTGAGCAGGCAGCCTGATGTGGGACTCAATTCCAGAACCCTGGGATTATGACCTGAGCTGAAGGCAGACGCCCCCACTGACTGAGCCACTCAGGGGCCCCTGTTTTAGCCATTCTTAAAGTTACATAGTGGTAGGGCACATGGGTGGCTCAGTTGGTTAAATGACTCCCTTTGGCTCAGGTCATGATCCTGGGGTTCCGGGATCAGGAGTCTCATGTGGGGCTCCTTGCTCAGTGGGGAGCCTGCTTCTCCCTCTCTGTCTGCCTGCTGCTGCCCCTGTGTGTGCTCTCTGTCCAATAAGTAAATTAAATCTTTAAAAAGTTTGTAGTGGTATCTCATCGTATTTTTAGTTTGTATTTCCCTCATGGCTAATGGTACTGAACGTCTTTCATGGGCTTGTTTATCATCTGTATATTCTCTTCAGTGAAATATTTGGTCATGTCTTTTGTCCATTTTCTAGTAGGGTTTTTTTTTTCACTGTTAAGTTTTTTGAGATTTACGTATTCTAAATACTAATTCTTTCTCCGATGGGTGGTTGGCATGTATTTTCTTCCCTTTACTACTTGTCTTTTCATTCTTTTTTCTCTTCAAAGATTTTATTTGTTTATTTGTGAGAGTGGGTGTGTGTGCACACTCGAATGGTGGGGAGGGAGAGGGAGGGTGGGAAAAGAATCTCAGCCCATGAGATCATGACATGAGCTGAAATCAAGAGTTGGTCACTTAAAAAAAAAAAAAAAGAGTTGGTCACTTAAACGCCTGACCAACCCAGATGCCCCTCTCCGAGCTCTTTAGACTTTAACAACATTTAAGCATCTGCCTTGTGCTAAGAACTGTCACGCTCAGGGGAGAGGCCAAGGAACAAATAAACCTTAACAAATAAATTAACAAATAAATAAACAAATAAATTAAGTCTTTCTTAATTATGTTCCTGGTCTGTAAGAAGCCCTACCTTTATTTTGGTAAATGAAGAAACTGAGATAAATAGGGATTCTTTTGCCAGGGTCCACTGTTCCTTCAGTCTCTTTACTTAAGCAGTTAGTTTGCTGTATCACTTTCTAGCATTTTTTGTTTAGTGATCTTTTTAGATTTTTTTATTTTAAGTAATCTCTGTAGTCAGTGTGGGGCTTGAACTCACAGCCCTGAGATCAAGAGATGTATGCTTTACCTGCTGAGCCAGCCAGGTACCACTGATTGGAGATCTTTTCAGATAATAAATAAAAGGGCAATTTTTTTAAAATTAGCTTTTCTTTTATTCTTTTACAATGTGATAGAGTTACTTAAATAAGATCTTTGTGTGTTCAATATGACTTTTTTTTAATAGTTCTTCTTAAATAAAAGATTTGAAGTTACTTTTAACAGGATGTAAATACTATAGTTAATAGAAGTGGAAAATCACATCCAGGGAAATGAATAAGGAAATAAATAGTTTTTAAGTAATTTAGCATGATTGCTGTGTTAGACCAGATTTAGCTAAGCTTCCTGGGAGCCAAGGTTCTCATTACCCTAAATAAAGAAAAGTATCACAAGTTCCGCAGAGGAGACAAAAGATTTTCCTTGCCATTCTAAATGATTTCTAAAATCTGAATTCCCTTATGTAAGAGCTGTTGAGTAATGAACAGACAATATTGTTGACAACAATTTATTATTATTTTTTAAAGATTTTATTTATTTATTTGTTAGAGAGGGAGCATGAGCACAGGCAGACAGAGTGGTAGGCAGAGGCAGAGAGAGAAGCAGGCTTCCCACCGAGCCAGGAGCCCGATGTGGGACTCCATCCCAGGATGCTGGGATCATGACCTGAGCTGAAGGCAGCGGCTTAACCAACTGAGCCACCCAGGCGTCCCTTGACAACAATTTAATAGCTCATATTCTGTAGCTCTCAGCCTCTTTTTCATGATTTTTAAAAATTTTTTATTTAAAATAATGATTTTTTTTAATAAAAAGAGAAGCGCATAAATATAAAAAGCTCAGTGAAGATGGATTATATACTAGGATAAGATAATATAATTCAAAATAATAGATTTTTTTGGTACTCTAACTTGATTTAAGGGTAAAGTAGATGCAGATGGATATATTTTATACCCCTCTATCCATCATTGTTCTAATTTGGACTTTTGCTACCTGGATAGCAGACTATTTCAGGATTTTGTTTTTAATGAAGGAATGACTTATCACAATTCCGTTTTGCTTATTGGTGGACTGGAAATCAGATGAGGAAATGGTATGTTTATTTTCGTATTATGAAAGTTGAGAAGTATTTATGTCTGAGAGAAGGCAATTCCTTTTCTACAAGGTGTTCTTGCCATTAAGAAGCTGGTAGTTTCCTCAGGAGGCAAGTTTATGCAAATGCTTTACTGAGACCACTAAAACATCAAAGAATATGATACAGGTGGTTTTAGCTTAGGAGGTTTTCAAGATTTCCAGTAGTATGACCAGTCACGTGTCTGCTATTAAAAAGTCCTCATAGTCCCAGAAAACATCAAATTTTGATCCGCGTAGTGTCCCAGTTTACTTGACCGAGTTGGCTTTAAAAAATACAAAGAAAAACTTCACAGCTAATTGAAAGAGATGACTTTAGAATGAGGTTATTATTTAACACTGAGTGATTGCATTTTGGAATACAAATGTAACTGACAGAAATTATAATTTTTCCAGTTAAGATACAGCCACTCCTTTTTCTCATAAGAAGTGTCAGGACTAGTTGTCCTTTTTAAAAATAGAGTTAATTTTTCAGAGCAGTGTTTTAGGTTCACAGTAAAATGGAGCATAAGGTCCAGAGATTCACCCATAGACCCATTTCCACATAGGCACAGTTATCAGCATTCCCCATCAGAGTGGTATATTTGTTACCATTAATGAACCTACACTGACTTGTAATTATTACCCAGAGTTTAACATTTACTCTAGTCCATCATGAACTTTTAGGGTTCATTCTTGATGTCATACATTCTGTTGCTTTGAACAAATGTATGATGACATGTGTCCATCATTAGAATATTATACTGGGCAGTTTTACTGCTCTAAAAATCTGTATTTCTGCCTCTTCATTCACTTTTCCAACTTATGGAAAGTTCTGATGCATAGTTTTGTTTTTTCCAGCATGTCATATAGTTGGATTGCTGTATATATTTATGTACATAGACTTTTTAGAATGTCTCCTTTTACTTTGCAGTATGCCATCTCTTCATGGCTTGGTAGCTCATTTCCCTTAGCTTAGTATAATCCATTTACTCAAGGTACCAGTTTATTTATCCATTCACCTACTGAAGGACATCTTGTTTGCTCCCAAGTAGTAACAGTTCTGAATAAAACTGTGTGCATATTTTTCTGTGGTCATATGTTTCCAGGTCCTTTGGGCAATATCAAGGAGCACAATTGCTGGAACATGTTGTAAGAATATGTTTAGTTTTCTAAAATACCACCAAACTGTCTTCCAAAGTGTCTGTAACAGTTTTGTGTTCCCACCAGTACTGAATGAGAGTTTCGCTTCCTCAGTAGCATTTAGTGCTGTCGGTGTTCCAGATTTTGGCCCTTCTAATAGTTTGCAGTGGTATCTCATTGTTTTAATTTGCATTTCCCTAATAACATATGATGTGGAGCACCTTTTCATGCACTTATTTGCCATCTCTGTCTTCTTTGGTAGGGTGAATATTAAGATCTTTAGCCCATTTTTATTTATTTTTATAAAGATTTTTATGTATTTATTCGAGAGAGAGAAAGCACACACAGTGGGGGGGAGTTGTGGCAGAGTGGGAATAAGAGGGAGAGGATCTCAAGCTGACTCCACACTGATCAAGGAGCTCAGGCACTGGGCTCAATCTCGTGACCTGCCCTGAAACCGAGAATCAGATGTTTAACTGACTGAGCCACGTAGGTGCCCCAAGAAGTTACTCTAAAGGTGTCAGCGATGTAATTTTTTCCTCTCATCCATTTTGACATAGACAGAATACTTGTATTGAAATTTTAGAATGGTACCCTCCCATAGGCCATGGTATTTTATTTCAAAAGACTCCCAAGTCCCTATGCACATAGGATTTTTCTCAAAAGGAACATTGAAAGTGTAATTTATTATTATGTTAGTCTTTGCCATTTGTATATCCACATTGATTGTCCTTAACAGTCATTGTAAATCATTGATGTCATGGAATGCTGTTAATTTTTTTTTTCTTTTTTAGTAATCTTTGTGTGCAGTGTGGGGCTTGAATTCATGACCCTGTGGTCATGTTGCATGCTCTACTGACAGAGCCAGCCAGGTGCCCATATACTTGGAGTCTTAAGACTTCCTACTTAATTGTCTTGTGACCTTTGTTTGTGTTTAAATATGCATAAAATACCTAATTTAGAGGCATATCAGAGTTCTCTCTGTGTGAGTGAACTGGGCACAAAATATGCACTTTTTAGTTGCTCCAACAATATATTTTTTTTTTACTTTTCCACAGAAAATTTTAAAGAAATTTGTTACTTAACAGAAGTACTCTCAAAAGTAGTGTTTGCAGGGTGCCTGGGTGGCTCAGTGGGTTAAGCCGCTGCCTTCGGCTCAGGTCATGATCTCAGGGTCCTGGGATCGAGTCCCGCATCGGGCACTCTGCTCAGCAGGGAGCCCACTTCCTTCTCTCTCTGCCTGCCTCTCTGCCTACTTGTGATCTCTCTCTCTGTCAAATAAATAAATAAAATCTTTTTAAAAAAAGTAGTGTTTGCAAAATGATGGCTGATTTCCCCACATTATAAGTTAGATAAGTCCAGGAGGACTTAAGTATAACAGGAAATTTTTACACAGAGTATGTGTAGTAGGTAAAGATCTGGAACTGTGAGCCAGCAGGGCTGAGTTCAGGGACTCTTCATGACCACCTTCCTAATACAACCTAATTAAGCAACCTCCATCCCTCCTCTGTGAAATGGGGATAAAATTAGAATTAGGGTTAGAACCTACTTGACAGGATTATTTTGAGAAATGAGATTATGTATGTAAGCATTTACCAGAGTACCTGGCACAGAGTAGCTATCAACAAATGCCCATTTTTATTTTGTATCATCAGGTAGTAAGGTTGAATCTCTAAACCTTAATTTATTTTTTAATTTTTATTTTTTAAAGATTTTATTTTGGGGGCGCCTGGGTGGCTCGGTGGGTGAAGGCCTCTGCCTTCGGCTCATGTCATGGTCTCAGGGTCCTGGGATTGAGCCCCCCATTGGGCTCTCTGCTCAGCAGGGAGCCTGCTTCCCCCTCCCTCCCTCTCTGCCTGCCTCTCTGCCTACTTGTGATCTCTGTCAAATAAATAAAATCTTTAAAAAAAAAAAGATTTTATTTTTATTTATGTGAGAGAGAGAACACAAGTTGGGGAGAGGGGACAGAGAGAGAGGGAGAAACTCGCCCCTGAGCAGGGAGCTGGATGTGGAGCCTGATCCCAGCACCCCCAGATTGTGACCCGAGCTTAACCTTGACACTTAATCTACTGAGCCACCCAGGCAGCTCCCTAAACCTTAATTTAAATTCTGACTTTTAGACACAGCCATTTCTTCAATCTTAGGAATGCCAACACTTAGAAGTTTCTAATTCTAGGGTTGCCTGCGTGGTTCAGTCCTTAAGTGTCTGCCTTCAGCTGGGGTCTTGATCCTAACATCCTGGGACTGATGATAGGACTTCTTCCTCAGTGGGGAGCCTGCTTTTCCTTCTCCAGCTCCACTATGCTTGTCCCTCTTTTGCTATCTCTGTCATAAATAGATAAAAATCTTTAAAAAAAAAGGTTTCTAATTCTATATTGGTTAGATGGAACAGCTTATAAAAGGTGGCACTACAGCAAGATAATGTTTTAAACTGTACATTCTTTATTATAGTGATTTCTTGCTCACATTTGGGATTTCTTCAAAGATGAAATACCATTCTCTGTAATAACAAAAAATAACAAAGAAAATAGTTTCTGGCTTTCAGACATCTTCTTAATAAAATGTTTATTTTTAGCTTTCCAGCAGGTTTTTTTTTTTAAGATTTTATTTATTTATTTGACAGATAGAGATCACAAGTAGGCAGAGAGAGAGAGGAAGAAGCAGGCTCCCTGCTGAGCAGAGCCCCATGTGGGCTCAATCCCAGGACCCTGGGATCATGACCTGAGCTGAAGGCAGAGGCTTTAACCCACTGAGCCACCCAGTCTCCCCTTACCAGCAGATTCTTAATGGTATGCCCTTTTAATTATTGCCCTTTAGTCTTTCTAAACTGAACTTGTCTTGTATCCCTCATTTTATTTCTAAGCCCTTTGAGATCAGAAAACTGCATATTATACTTTATGTTCCCCCAACACCTTTGTAGTAAGGCATTCAGTATATAGGGAACTAAATGATGTGGTTAAAAAAAGAAGAAAAATTATTGCTTGAGTAGTAGAAGAAGCTTAAAATTTTCTCCTTTATTTTTTTTTCTATGGGTATGATGCTATTCTACTTAAAAAATAGATGAGTCTTGCCATTTGCAATGACATGCGTGGAACTAGAAGGTATGATGCTAAGTGAAATAAATCAGTCCTAGAAAGACAATTTTCATATGATCTCACTATATGTGGAATTTAAGAAACAAGGCAGAGGATCATACAGAAGGGAAGAAAAAATGAAACAAGAGGGAGACAAACCATAAGAGACTCTTAATCTTGGGAAACAGACAGGGTTGCTGGAGGGGAAGTGGGGGTAGGGCGATGGGGTAACTGGGTGTTGGACATTGGAGAGGGTATGTATGAGCAATAAATAAAGGTTTAAAAAAAATGGATGAGTCTTTAGGGATGTCTGGCTGGCTCAGTCAGAGGAGCATGCGACTCTTGATCTCTCGGGGCCATGAGTTTGAGCCATATGTTGGGTATAGTGATTTCTTTAATAAATAAAAACTTAAAAAAATAAGATAATTTTTTTTTTGCCCTAAGGGATATTTGGGATGACTTAGTAGAATGGCAGATGTTATACCTGAAATATCAATCTGAATTCTAGGACTTTTATCAAGTGGTGGTATTTTTTTAAGTTTTACTGATAATCTTGTGCAACAGGGTGTGGAGAGTCATCTGGTTTTCTTTCTTTGGAAGGTTTATGATGTTTATAATCATACCCAGGCTAAGTTATCCCCAAAGCAAACATATTAGCTTTACAGAAAAATGAGGATTCAGACTGGCTTCTTGTTTTTGTTTAGCCACTTCAGACCTTTTTCTGGGTTTTGCTGGTGGCTGCTTCTTCTCTTGAACCCAGGAAAAGATACACTTAGGTGGAAATTCATCTTTGGAAATGGGGATCTTGTCTTCACCGTGTGAATTTGCATTTTAATAGAGTTGATTATAAAGGGTCCAGAAAATATAGCTAATGGAATTTCAAACAGTGGCATTTGTGTCCAGGATTCTCAAATCAGGTCATGTGTTCCAACAGGTTTGGTTCAGTTTCTAGGACAGTGTACACACTGCATAAAAACACATTTTATTTATAGATCTCTTCATTTTAAAAAACCGCATAGAGAACTGAAGAAGTAATCACCATGTTGAAGTGGCAGGTAGAATGAGAAGTCTGTAGTAAGGTAAAAAGACCTCACTTGAGCAAAGGATTTGACTGTCTGGCTTCTTTATCATAGCATAATGTTTCCAAAGTTCATCCATGTTGTATCAAGTGTCAATAGTTAATCTCTTTTTATAGCTGAATAATACTCCATTGTATGGATATACAACATTTTGTTTATCTGTTAATTAGTTGATGGGTATTGAATTGTTTCCACTTTATGGTCACTATAGGTAATGCTGCTCTGAACTTTAGTTACAAGATTTTCAGAGAGGGTATATTGTCACTTCTCTTTGTTGTGTACCAGTGAGTGGAACTGATGGATCATATGGTAACTGTTTAACTTTTTGGAGGAACTGCCAAACTTTTTTTTCAAAAGTGACCGTACAAGTTTACATTTCCATCTGCAATATATGAGGGTTCCAGTTTCTCCACATCTTCTCTGGTACTTGTTATTGCCTGTCTTTTTGATTATAGTCATCCTTAGTGGGTATACAATTTGAGTGTGGTTTTGACTTGTGTATCCTTAATGACTGATAATGTTGAACATCTTTTCATGTGCTTATTGGCCATTAGTGTGTCTTTGGAGAAATGCCTCTTCTGATGCTTTCCTGTTTTTTTAAAGTTTTGTTTTTGTTTTTTTCTTGTAAGAGTTCTTTATATATTCTGGATATTGTTCCCTTATCAGATACATGATGTACAAATATTTTCTCATTCTGTGAGTTGTTTTTTTCACTTAGTTGATAGGGTTAATATTCTTTTAAATTTTATTTTATTTTTAAGATTTTATTTATTTGGAAGAGTGAGCAAGAGAAAGAGTGCACAAGCTGGGAGAGAGGCAGGGGGAGAGAGAGAAGCAGACTCCCTGCTGAGCACCCTAGGATCATGACCGGAGCTGAAGGCTTCCACTCAACCATCTGAGCCACCCAGCTGCCCCTTCTCTTAAGTTTTAGTGTTAGTGTTTCTCATTTTAATTTTATTTCCATGAACGTGATGGAGATGTTTGTTTTTTTATTGAGGAATTATATTGTTTCTAGTTTACTAGGATTTTTCTCAAGAATGAGTATTGTCTTTTATTAGATTCCCTTTTGGCATTGTCAAGAAGGTCTGTTTAATCTCACAAAACAAACTGAGGGTTTCTCGGGGCGGGGTGTGTATGGAGAGGGTGGTTGGGTTATGGACACTGGTGAGAGTATGTGATACAGTGAGTGCTGTGAAGTGTGTAAGCCTTATGATTCACAGACTTGTACCCCTGGGGCAAATAATACATTATATGTTTATAAAAATAATTAATTAAAAAAAAGAAGATCCATTTTACCCTCTTTTCATCTCTTTATGTGATGTACTGTTCATAGATTTATTTTTTTTTTCATAGATTTATTCTTTTGGCATTCCTAGAATTAATTTTCCATAGTCATGTTTAGTTTTACTACTGTATTTGAGTTTCTTCTATATAATTTAGGATTTTTTGAAGTATTCTTGAGTATAAATGATGTATTGATGCAGTATGCTGACTTTGATAGGTGTTGTGTAAGAATTATATTGGATTTGTAATATGAATTGAGAACTTTTTCATACTTCCTATGAGCTCTGAATCTTGTGATCAAATTCCATTTCTTTTAAATAAAGTTTGTGAGTGCTTAGGTGCTTATTGTCTTTTAGAGTAGTGGCTTACTGATAAACCCTTAAGTTTCATCCATGATTTTCTATTTCCTGAAACTGTTATGCAATTTATATTTTTATAGTAAGTTATGAAAAATTTAAAACATCACTATATATTGAATTTAGTAATTTATTTTTAAAATACTTTGTTTTGCAATATATGATAAAGTTCTACATTAACCCCCAAATGCAGAAATAATTTTTATTTGTGCTGTTATATTCCCATTCTGATTCCTAGTGGTGTGTTTTGTATCTTTAAACTTGGTGGGGAACTGTCTATTCTTAACGTTTATATTCTCCGACCATTGAACCAATGTGTGGTTTGAGGGTGCTGACCCCTGCACTGTCAAAAATTGATGTATCTTAACTACTAATAGCCTACTCTTGACTGGAAGCATTATTGACAACATAAGTAGTTGATTAAGAAATATTTTGTATGTAAATGTATTATGTGTATTGTGCCCTTACAATGAAGTAGGCTAGAGAAAAGAAAGTGGTACTAAGAAAATCAAGGAAGGAGTCTGGGTGGCTCAGTTGGCATCTGCTTCTACCTTCGGGTCAGGTCATGATCCCAGCGTGCTGGGATCGAGTCCCGCAACTAGCTCCCTGCTCAGCGGGAAGTCTCCTTCTCCCTTTGCTCTTACCCTGTCCCTCCGCCCTGCCCTTGCTCTAGCTTTCTCTCTCAAATAAATAAATAAAATCTTTTTAAAAAAGAAGTAGGAACTTCCTGAAAGAAAAAAAAAAGAAAATCATATGGAAGAGAAAATACATTTATAGCACTGTACTGTATTTATAAAAAAAATCAACTTACAAATCCACTTGAATATGTGCAGATCGAACCCATATTGTTTAAGAGTTAACTGTACTGTCATCAAAACTGGAATCACCTCTTGGATTCTTACTGCATCTTTACTCCTTTGTTTTTCTAAATGATTAATTCTTGCTTTTTTCTTTATATTCCTCCACTAAATGGAGGCATACAGCAGGGAGTTGGATATGGAAGTCTGGGGTTAATAGAAGTGGTCTCATCTAGAACTAGTGGGCAGTTCCGGTATACAGCATCACATCCTCTTGGCTCACTTCTGACTTTAACTGTAGGTGCAAGAAACAGTACCATAACAGTGCAGAGAGTCACTTTGGAATATCCTTCCCAGTGAAAGGAAGCCCCAGTGATTTCACTGTTATCAGAAGCCATCTATACCAGAAAGCAAGCATAGGCTGGTAGCCAATGAAAGTTAATGTCGGTAGAGGCAACCCTTAATCAGTGGCAGACAGGGGCAGTTCAAGAACAGCTTGTCTTTCATCCTGTAGGCAGACAATTCCTAGAGATTGCCTGTGTACTTCTCAAGAAGTTTCAGTAGAATGAGCCCCTGTTGTGCTTAGGAATGACTTTGACAATATAGCATTCCTTACATTGGCTTTTTCTTCATCTCTCCTTTTTTTTTTTTTTTTTTAAGATTGTATTTATTTTGACAGAGATCACAAGTAGGCAAAGAGGCAGGCAGAGAGAGAAGGGGGGAAGCAGACTTCCTGCTGAGCAAAGAGCCCGAGGTAGGACTCCATCCCAGGACCCTGGGATCATGACCTGGCCCGAAGGCAGAGGGTTTAACCCACTGAGCCACCCAGGCACCCCTCTTCATCTTTGCCTTACTCTTCCTGCTCCCTCGGGTCATTTTCTGGACAAGGAATGTCCTGTACTTAACTTTGCTTGTAGGAGAACCCAAACTAGGACAGGTATCATTCCAGTACTTACTATTTAAAGAGTTGATAAGATTTTAACACTTGAAACTGGATGGTCATCAAGGATGATATGGATATGGAGAAGAGGACCAAAATCTGTGTTGTCGGTCACTTATAATGTGTTAAGTGGTTGGCATTAAAGAGGAGTAACTGACAAAGGAGACTGAGGCATAATTAGTGGTGTAAAAACAAGATTAGGAACATGTGATGTCTTGGAAGCTAAGTGAAGAAAATGTGTAAAATAGTAGGAACAATGCTTCTAATGAAATGAGTGAGATGTGAATTTAGAATTTATCTGTTGAATTTGGCACTATTGTAGGCCTTTGAGGAACTAGGAAGAATATTTCCCATTGAATTGATGGCGGCATAAGTGTAATTGGAGTGGGTTTAAGAACAGTTGATGAAATAATTGAAGACAGTGTATATAGACAGGTTGGTTGGCGTTTTACTGTAAAGGGGAGTAGAGAAAGAGGTTAGTAGCTGGAGAGGTACTAACTCAAGGTAGCTTGAGAGAGAGGTCCTTTTTTTTTTTTTTAAAGATTTTATTTATTTATTTGATAGAAAGAGAGAGACTACAAGTAAGGGGAGTGGCAGGCAGAGCTAAGCAGGCTTCCCACTGAGCAAGAAGCCTGATATGGCCTTGATCCCAGGGTCCTGGGACCATGACCGGAGCTGAAGGCAGACGCTTAACAACTGAGCCACCCAGGCACCCCTCCCCCCTTTTTAAAGATTTTATTTATTAATTTGAAAGAGGGAGAGAGAGCATGTGCATAAGCAGGGGGTGGGGGGAGAAAGAGAAGCAGACTCCCCACTGAGCAGGGAGCCTGATGAAGGGCTGCATCCCAGAGCTTTGGGATCATGACGTGAGTGAAGGTAGATGCTTAACCAACTGAGCCACCCAGGCTCCCTGAGAGAGATCCTTTTTAAGATGGGAGGAAAAATTATATGGAACCAGAAAAGACCTCAAATAGCCAAAGGAATATTGAAAAAGAAAGCCAAAATTTGGTGGCATCACAATTCCGGACTTCAAGCTCTATTACAAAGCTGTCATCATCAAGACAGCGTGGTACTGGCACAAAGACAGACACATAGATCAGTGGAACAGAATAGAAAGCTCAGAAATAGGCCCTCAACTCTATGGTCAACTAATCTTCGACAAAGCAGGAAAGAATGTCCAATGGAAAAAAGACAGCGTCTTCAATAAATGGTGTTGGGAGAATTGGACAGCAACATGCAGAAAAATGAAATTGGACCATTTCCTTACACCACACACGAAAATAGACTCAAAATGGATGAAGGACCTCAGTGTGAGAAAGGACTCCATCAAAATCCTTGAGGAGAACACAGGCAGCAACCTCTTCGACCTCAACCGCAGCAACTTCTTCCTAGGAACATCGCCAAAGGCAAGGGAAGCAAGGGCAAAAATGAACTATTGGGATTTTATCAAGATCAGAAGCTTTTGCACAGCAAAGGAAACAGTTAACCAAAAGACAACTGACAGAATGGGAGAAGATATTTGCAAACGACATATCAGATAAAGGGTTAGTGTCCAAAATCTATAAAGAACTTAGCAAACTCAACACCCAAAGAACAAATAATCCAATCAAGAAATGAGCAGAGGACATGAACAGACATTTCTGCAAAGAAGGCATCCAGATGGCCAGCAGACACATGAAAAAGTGCTCTACATCACTGGGCATCAGAGAAATTCAAATCAAAACCACAATGAGATACCACCTCACACCAGTCAGAATGGCTAAAATTAACAAGTCAGGAAGTGACAGATGCTGGCGAGGATGCAGAGAAAGGGGAACCCTCCTACTCTGTTGGTGGGAATGCAAGCTGGTGCAACCTCCCTGGAAAACAACATGGAGGTTCCTCAAAATGTTGAAAATAGAACTACCCTATGACCCAGCAATAGCTCTACTGGGTATTTACCCTAAAGATACAAACGTAGTCATCCGAAGGGGCACGTGCACCCGAATGTTTATAGCAGCAATGTCCACAATAGCCAAACTATGGAAAGAACCTAGATGTCCATCAACAGATGAATGGATCAAGAAGATGTGGTATATATACACAATGGAATACTATGCAGCCATCAAAAGAAATGAAATCTTGCCATTTGCAACAACGTGGAGGGAACTAGAGCGTATCATGCTTAGCGAAATAAGTCAAGCAGAGAAAGACAACTATCATATGATCTCCCTGATATGAGGAAGTGGTGATGCAACATGGGGGCTTAAGGGGGTAGGAGAAGAATAAATGAATCAAGGTGGGATTGGGAGGGAGACAAACCATAAGTGATTCTTAATCTCACAAAACAAACTGAGGGTTGCTGGGGGGAGGGGGGGTTGGAAGAAGGGGGGTGGGATTATGGACATTGGGGAGGGTATGTGCTTTGGTGAGTGCTGTGAAGTGTGTAAACCGGGCGATTCACAGACCTGTACCCCTGGGGATAAAAATATATGTTTATTTTAAAAAAAATGGGAGGAAAAATACACCTATTTGGTATAGCATAGTATAGCATATTGCTGCACATGGTCAAACTCAACTGTTCCCATAGAGTATTTTAGAGAACCAGGATTCTGTTTGGTTTATTTGACCATTTTGTTCTGTTCCAAGTAGGGCTTCCCAGATGATGCTTAATGATTTCAAGCATCAAGAAAAAGAAGTTGTTATTGTAGTCATTAGCAGAAACTGAGAATATTGGGTGTTAGTCTAGCCTGAAAATCAATACTAGGAAGTAAAAAGAAGTAAAGGAATACACACAATAAAGTTAATCCACCCACAAGATTGTGTGTTACAAGGAAAAGTTGAGGAATCAGTCAAGACTGTATGAGGAAGATATTTCTAGGTTTGAAATAAGGCCAAGATTTCCTTTGCCTATCACAGTAAGCAACATCATTGTGAATACACATTTGTGATACATACTGCCCCAAATGTCTTTTTTGCACAGCTTTTATTGACCTATTGTTGAAAATTACAGAATCAACTATAATGTTAGAAATAGTTAAATGAACACACAGACCTCTGTATTCCTTTTCTGCACCATTTCGTCTTCCCTCAGTTTGGTTATGAGCCATATTGAACTGCTTTCTTTCCTGATTCTACCTGTACTTGCTCCCTTTGACTATGGAATGATCTAATCTTAGGTTTCATTTCTGTCTGGGGTGTTTGCATTTTTAGTCTTTTTTGTAATTGTAAAATGAAATACTACTTCTTTTTTTAAATAACTAGGCTCTTTTCTTCAGTAAATTAATGTTATTTCTCCTAAACTGAAATGGGGGGAGAATTCCAGAGATTTTTCCTCTACCTTGACCAAGTTTACTTGACAAAGGAGGGGGTCAGGGTTGATATCTTCCATGGGATTGGCTTTTCTATAAATAAAATTGTTTCATCTACACTGGAAATGCCCTGATATTTCTGCTTCTAGTAGGCTTTAGGAGGACACAGAAAACCTTTGGTTCCCTGCTAAGAATAAGAAAAATCTGGAAACAAAAGGATCCTGCTTCAAAAACAAACAAACAAAAAGGGCTAGCAAAAATCCATGAAATCAAGAAAGCCTTAGTGAACTAAATTCCACAGATAATGAACATTTCCAAGGTGAATCAAGAGTGCCATAGCTTCCCTGCTTGGGGACACTTGCCTGGTTTCAGTATAGAATAGAGAAGCAGACTTGCCATACATTCAAAGACTGAAGTGATGATAACTCATCCAAGTTTTTGAATGACATTGTGGGCTTTTGTGAAGGGATGGGAATCTGACAAGGGCCTCTAAGGCAAAAATTAATCATTAAGCCTGATAATTCCATCCACCTTGCCTTTTGTCATGAAGAGCAGTAGAGGAGGAGGTCTTGAAGAGCTCAGAGAAATGTATAGTCCTGCAAATTTAGTGTTCTTGAATTGTAGGACTCTGCTGGACTCAAATCTAAAGGCAAACTGAACCAAAACAAACAAACAAACAAAACAAACAAACAAAAAAAAAAAAACTTGGAACTGCAGATCCCAAATTCTTTCTACCCCAGTTGATGACAAGATCAAAAAGGTAGCTGTCTTTGGGGGTGGAAAAGTTGTAGGTTGAAGTGATCACAGATGAAATCAATCTAATTAAAGCTGCAACCAGTCCCAGTTCATACAGATTTTTGCTAGGAATATGAATTACAGTCAGCTGTCCTGAGAGAAGAGTGTAGACTCTCTGGGAAATAAGGAAAACTTAACAAAACAATATTGTGCTTAATTCTCAACTTTAATCTAACAGTGTTTAGAATACTGTGAAAAATTGTGAAACATACAAAAAAACTGGAAACTGTGATGATATTTTTAAGAGAAGATAGTTCATTAAAGCAGGCTTACAGATGACCCAGTTATTAGAAGTAAGTGACAGGGATTTTAAAGCAACTTACAGGGGGTACCTGGGTGGCTCAGTTGGTTAAGTGTCTGCCTTTGGCTCAGGTCATGATCCCAGGGTACTGGGATCAAGCCAGGTCTTGGGCTCTTTTCTCAGCAAAGAGCCTGCCTCTTCCTCTCCCTCTGCCTGCCTCTCTGCCTACTTGTGCTCTCTAGCTCTCTGTAAAAAAAAAAAAAAAAAAAAAAAAATAATAATAATAATAATAAATAGATAAAGCAATTTACAGGGTAGTATGTGAGGGATTGGGTATTTCAGCAGAGTAATGGACAACCTGAAAATGAGCCAAATGCACATTTTACAACTGAAAAATGGAGTATCTTAAAAAAAAGAAGAAGCAGAAGAAGAAAGGAAAGAAAAAAAAATCTGCTCAGTTTGGCTTACCAGCAAATTTGTGGTAAGAAACAGACTGAAGAAAATGGTAAATTTGTGAATAAATATGAAATTCTGTTTTCTTGTTTTTATTTTTTAATTATCTTTCTTAGATTTATTTATTTTAGAGAGACAACATGGCAAGAGCAGTGGGAAGGGGCAGAGGGAGAGGGATTGAGAGTCCCAAGCCAACTTCATACTAAGTGCAGAGCCCAATATGGGGCTCTTTCTCATGACCCTGAGATCATGACCTGAGCTGAAACAAGAGTCAGTTGCTTAACCAACTGAGCCACCAAGACGCCTCTTTCTTGTTTTCAAATTTATATAACAGTAGTTAGTGCAAAGCAAAAAATATTGTGGGATTTATAATATGTGGAAGTAAAATATATGACAGTAGCATGAAATATGGGAGAGAATAACTGTAAGTATAAATTATACTTTTAAATTTCTTAGATCATATGTGAAGTGACATAATATTTGAAGATGGGCTGTAATGAATTAAGACTGCGTATTGTATATTCCTAGAGCAACCAACAACAAAAAAATACAGCAAAAAGGCCATAAAATGAGATAGTATGGGGGAAAAATAGCATCATTTGCATTATTTGAAGTCAAGAAAAAGAGGAACAAAGAACATATAGAACATAAACAGTAATGGAATAGGCTTAAATTAAGCCACACCAATAATTATGTTAAATATTAAGGTTTAAGCTTGTCATCAAAACTTAAAATTGTCAGATTAGATAAGACCGAAAGACCAACTGTATGCTTCATAGAAGTAGGCATTTTATTTATTTATTTATTTATTTTTAGGATTTTATTAATTAATCTGACAGAGAGAGATATCACAAGTAGGCAGAGAGGCAGGCAGAGCGAGGTGGGGGGGGGGAACAGGCTCCCTGCTGAGCAGAGAACCCCTTGTGGGGATTGATCCCAGGATCCTGAGTACATGACCTGAGCCAAAGGCAGAGGCTTAACCCACTGAGCCACCCAGGTGCCTCCAAGTAGGCACTTTAAATATAAAGATAAATTTGGTTAAAAGGAATAGATGAGAAAAGATACACTGTATTAAAACTTACTGAAAGAAAGCTCCTATGGCTACAATGCTATCAAGTGACATACATTTCAAGACAAGGATTGTTAGAGAAAAAGAACATCTTATAATGATAAAAGGACCCACTTATCAAGAAGATAATAAGAACCTTTAATGTGTATTCACTTTATAACAGAGCTTTAAAATACATAAGATAAAAATAGACAATTATAAAAGGAGAAATAGACTTACACTGATGGAGATTTCAGTACTTTAAATATTTAAAATGGTAAGGATATAGAAGATTTAGACACCCCTGTCAACCAAGTTAACCTAATTAATATTTATAAAGCATTATACCCAAGAGATATAGAATGTGACATTCAGGTGGACATGAAACACTCACCCAGATAGATGTTTTGTGGGGCTGTCCAAAAGCTTCAGCATATTGCAAAGGCTAGAAATGATAATGTGTTCTTTGACCATAATGGAATTCAGTTAAAAATCAGTAACAAAGTAAGGTTTAGTACCCTGTGTCGAAATTGACCATAATGGAATTCAGTTAAAAATCAGTAACAAAGTAAGGTTTAGTACCCTGTGTCGAAATAAAAATGATTCTAAGTAACCTGTGGGTTAAAGAACCAGTCAAATAGAAAAGCCAAAAGCATCTTAAATTAACAAAGGCATATCAAAATTTATGAAGTGCAGCTTAGAGAATTTACAGTTTTAAATCTTGAAGAAGAAAGTATTAGAATCATTTATTTAATCTTTACCCTAATATGAAAAAAAGACCATTAAATTCAAAATAAATAAAGGCAGAAAACATAGAAAAAACTGAAACTAATGAAATAAAGAATATGCCCTAAGAAAATAAAGCTTAAAGTTTCCTCTTTGGAAAAAACAATATAGTTGTTAAAGTTAGGAATATTGTTAGCTTAAAATAAGAGGAATTTATATTTCTCTTGAATTTGTGAATCAGCATTATGTTCTTTTATCCTGGGCTGTTTTATGACATGTTCTTAGGACAACATTCAAAAAAGGCAAAGGTGGGACGCCTGGGTGGCTCAGTTGGTTGAGCAGCTGCCTTCGGCTCAGGTCATGATCCCAGCGTCCTGGGATCGAGTCCCACATCGGGCTCCTTGTTCCGCAGGGAGCCTGCTTCTCCCTCTGACTCTGCCTTCCACTCTGTCTGCCTGTGCTTGCTCTCACTCGCTCTCTCTGACAAATAAATAAAATCTTTAAAAAAAAAAAAAAAGGCAAATGTGGAAGTTTTATAAAGTCTTCTTGAGGCATAGGTACTGTTACTTCCTCAACAAACTGCCATATAAGCAAGTCACAAGATCAGCCCGAATTCAAGGAATGGGGAAATGGACTCCGTATTTTGATTTTGGGTGGTATAAAACACTGTGGCTGTGTTTTTTCTTTTTTTTTCTTTTCTTTTTTTTCTTAGAGGGAGAGTGGGTGCAGTGGTTGGGGGAAAGGGCAGAGGGAGAGGGAAAGAAGAATCTTTAGCCCACACCCAGTGTGGAGCCCAACGTGGGGCTTAGTCTCACCACCCTGAGATATGACAGGAACACTCAGATGCTTAACTGACTGAATCACCCAGGTTTCCTGATGTGTTTCTTATTTATAGTGGTTAAATCAGAAACAGTAAAGGGTCTAGATTTTCCCCTCTTTAAAAGCTAGTATGTTAATCTGTCAGTATGCACATAACCTCTAGATCAGAGACAGAGTTTATTACTCACTGCAAAAGTGGCAACCAGGGCATATCTTGTGTCATTTACCTGAGCCTTAATCTACACAGGGCTACACAGTAAGGGTCAGATCATACTTGCACAGGCAATAGTGTGCATTGCAGGAGAGGAACCCCAAACTGGGAGTCTCTGATTTTACATAGCACCACTGGTAATGAGAGTCTGTGTTCTTTCCTCTGAAAGAGACAGAAATCTTATCTTTACTCTGGAATTTAAACAATCTTCTTGAGAGAAGACATTGGACTGTCTTAATTTTGCTAAGCATTATTATCTTGGAATGTCTCTTTATACAAACATCTTAAATTGCCTGTAAATGACATTGCTTAGAGAACCCAGATCATGCAGAAATGTTGAGGGAGAATTGTTTTCCAATACAGTGTGCTCTTTTGAACAATACTTTCCTCCCATATACAAAGTTCTATATCACTCTCTACTTTTTTTGGGGGGGGGGGTGTTAAGATTTTATTTATTTATTTATTTGTTAAAGAGAAGGAGCACACAAGCAGGCAGAGGGAGAGAAGCAGACACACTTGCTGAGCAAGGAGCCTGGTGTGGGCCTCGATCCCAGAACCTTGGAATCATGACCTTGAGCTGAACGCAGCTGCTTAACTGACTGAGCCACCTAGTTGCCCCTCTACTTTTTTTTTTTTTTTTAAAGATTTATTAAGAGAGAGAGCATGCCAGTGTTGAGTGGAAGAGCAGAAAGAGAGGGAGAGAGAAACTCAACCAGATTCTGCACTGAACACAGGGCTTCATCCCACAACCCTGGGATCACAACCTGAGCCAAAACAAGAGTCAGTTGCTCAACCAACTGCACCATCTAGGTGCCCGGAACACTTTCTTCAGAAGTTTTATCCTTTTAGAGCATCAAGGCTTGAAGTCCAGTGTTTTATCATCTAAATGAGGTCTAAGTACAAATGAGGTTCTGCTGTTATATTTGTAATTAGAGAAATACAAAACAAAAATACAGTGAGCTATTGCCATGCACATACTGAAGAAAGAGTGGAGAATATCAAGTGTTGGAAAAGATGTATCTGGAACTCTGAAGTGTTAAATGATAAAACCACTCTCTAAAACAACTTCAAAAAATATATATAATTAAACACAGACTGTGACCCAGCAGTTTCGCTCCATGAGAACCAAAGCCTGCATTCTTACAACACTTATAGCCCAACAAATGTTATAGCCCTCTTATTCAGGACAGGTTGCCTTGGCTAGGGTATTGATTGGAAAGTAGCATGTGAGGACCTCTGCTGGGGTGATGGAAAGACTATATGTATGTATGTAACTTTTTTACCTCCTTTATCTTAACCTACCCCCGCATTCCCGCTTTGGGCAACCACCACTCTGTTTTCTGTATCTAGGAGGGGTTTTTGGTTTGTTTTTAAATTCCACATTTAAGAGAGATCAAATGGTATTTGTCTTTATCTGACTTATTTAACTTAGCCTAATATCCATCTATCCAAGTTGTTGCAAATGGTAAGATCTCATTCTTTTTTTTTTTTTAAAGATCTCATTCTTTTTATGACTGAATAATATTTATGTGTGTATGCACTGCAGTGCATATGAGGACTGTCTTAATTTTGGACTTAGTGTTTTTGTTTTCTTCAGATAAATACCCTCAAGTGTAATTGCTGGGTATATGACTGGATATTTTTTTGTGGGGAAGGGAACCTCCATATTGTTTTACAGAGTGGCTGTACCAATTTACATTCTCACTTAAAGTCAGAAGGCTTTCCTTTTCTTCATATTCTCACCAATACTAGTTATTTCTCGTCTTTTTGATAATAGCCATTCTAAAATGCGAGATGTGATGTCTCATTGTTTTGTTTTGTGTTTCCCTGATGATTAGTAATGTTGAACATCTTTTCATCTATATGGGTTTTTTTTGAAAAGTGTCTTTTCCGATCTTCTGCCCATTTTTAATTTTTATTATTATTATTTTTTAAAATATTTTATTTATTTATTTGACGGAGAGAGAGATCACATGTAGGCAGAGAGGCATGCAGAGAGAGGGCGGGGAGCAGGCTCCCTGCTGAGCAGAGAGCCTGATGCAGGGCTCCATCCCAGGACCCTGAGATCATGACTGGAGCTGAAGGCAGAGGCTTAACCCTTTGAGCCACCCAGGCGCCCCTTCTGCCCATTTTTTAATTGGAGTTTTTGTCATTAAGTTGTGTGAGTTCTTTATATGTTTTGAATATTAGTCACTTATGACTTGTATATATATTCTCCCATTCTGTAGGTTATATTTTCCTTCTGCTGATGGTTTCTTTTGCTGTGCCAGAGACTTTTTTAGTATGATGTAGTCCTATTTACTTTATGTTGCCTTTGGTGTCAGATAATGCCAAGCTTACCTAAGCTCTGTTTTCTTGTATGAGTTTTATGGTTTTAGGTCTTAAGTTCATCTTTTTTTTTTTTTTTTTTTTTAAGATTTTATTTATTAGGAAGAGAGGCACATGCAAGCTTGGGGAGGGAGAGGGACAGGCACACTCTGTGTTGAGTGCAGAACATGACACAGGGCTTGATCTCATGACTCTGAGATCATAACCTGAGCTGAAATCAAGATTTGGACCCTTGAGCCACCCAGGCACCCCAGGTTCAAATCTTTAATCCATTTTGAGTTAATTTTTGTGTATGATGTAATGGTCAAGTTTCATTCTTCTGCCTGTGACTGTAGTTTTCCCACTATCATTCATTGAAGGAACTGTCCTTTACCCCTTATGTATCCTTGGATCCTTTGTTATAAATTAATTGACCATATTTTTTGAAAATTGGCATTGGAATTTTGTTAGGGATTGCACTGACTCTTTAGATTGCTTTGGGTAGTATAGACATTTTACCCCTATTGATTCTTCCAGTTCATGGTATGGAATAGCTTTTCATTTATTTGCATCTTGAATTTCTTTCATTAATGTCTTAGAATTTTTGATATTTAGGTCTTTCACTTACTCCATTAACTTTATTCATAGGTATTTTGTTCTTTGATATAATTATAAATGGGATTGTTTATTTTTCTTTCTGAAAATTTTAGTGTGTAGAAAATTAACTGATTTTTGTATCCTGCAACTTACTCAATTCACTTATTAGTTTTAACAGTTTTTTTGGTTGGAGTCTTTAGAGGCTTCTATATATACTATTATGAGATCTATAAATAGTGACAGTTTTACTTTTTCTTTTTTTTTTTTTTTTTAAGATTTTATCCATTCATTTGACAGACGGAAATCACAAGTAGGCAGAGAAGTAGGCAGAGAGAGAGGAGGAGGCAGGTTTCCTGCTGAGCAGAGAGCCCACTGAGCCACCCAGTCGCCCCCAAGTTTTATTTTTTCTTTTCCAATTTGAACGCCTTTTCTTTATTTTCCTTGCCTAATTGCTCTGGCTAGGACTAGATAGCTTCACTGGTGAGTATTCAAAGAACACTTAATACCTATCCTTTTTAAACTCATTTAGGGCACCTGGGTGACTCAGTTGGTTAAGCAACTGCTTTTGGCTCAGGTTGTGATCCTGGAGTCCCGGAATCGAGTAAAGGGGCGCCTGGGTGGCTCCCATCCATCTTAGGCTCCATGCTCAGGGTAGAGTCTGATGGTCCTCTCCCTCTGCTCTTTCCCCCACTCTCATGCTCACTCGCTCATGCTCTCTCTCTCTTTCTCAAATAATAGTGTCTTGGAAAAGAATCTTTAGAAAGAAAGCACAGTAATCTATATTTTTGAGAAATACCCTATGTGAGTTTTATTTGGCTAGTTATACCTTTACACCAAAAGTATGTTTTCTATTTTCCTCCTCATGAGCAGCTTTTTTATTGGTGGACATCTTGCTAGGACAGTCTATGAATTGTTGCCCAAATCTCTTTATAAAAATTTACCAGTGGGCTCTTTTAACTATATTAATCCTCTCTGTTCACAAATCAAATGTTGTGACTCTTAATTTACATTTTATTCTTGCTACTACTCTGTCCCCACATCTCTGAATGGGCAACTGCTTACTAAAGATCTCACTAGAACATCTATCAGGTATTATAAACTAGTATGTCTAAATACAGGTTTCGCATCTCTCTTCTCTCCAACTTGCTCTTCCATAGCCATATTCTGTTTCAGCTTATTGGCAATTCCATTCTACCAGATTCTTACATATGTAGGAGTATACTGAATGAGAAATTTAGTGACCATCTTTGCTGTACACACAGGTATTTTTTTTTGACATGTACTGTAAGTAGAATTTGTGGGGAAGGTTAAACAACAGGAGTACTAAAACCATTTGGCACAGAAAAAAATAGTATAATAAATTTAGGGTAACTAAAATTTTGAAACACAAATTTATTAGCATTACCGAATTTTTTAATAAGATTATGATATGTATACTTTTTATTAATGTTACTGTTTTGGGTTAAGGCTATTTTACTTTGCAGTATGGACTATGTAATATTTCACTTTGTATTATGTCTGTAGATACAGAAAACTTCACAATGGTTTAAATAAATGGGAGTTTAGTTTTCTTACATACCAGGAAATCCGGAAGAAGGCAGCAGTTAACATTGGTCCAGCTGCTCAGTAGTGCTTTTAGAAATCCCCAACTTGTTTTGTTTTTCTGCTTTGTTAGCCTTATTAGTTATTTTTAATACTCACACTTGTTGACTTATGGTCATAAGATTGTTGTTACAGCAGTAGACATGTTTACATCTACCCCTGAATAAGGAAAACAAATGTTTGCCCGTAACCAGCCCCATTCTATCCTGGAAGCAGACTTAATACGTCACTGATCTCAACTACATCCTCCAACCCCTGAGCCTTCCAATTGTGAATATTTAACTGGGTCCATTACTGCCCCCAAAGAAACTAAGATTTCTATAATGGGAGGAATAGAATATGATCAGCTGTTACTATTGTCTGCTTTACAGAACCATCAGAAACTACTAAATTTAGGGGTGTCTGGGTAGTTCGGTTGGTTAAGCCTCCAACTCCTGCTTGAGATTGAGCCCTGAGTCGGGTTCCATGCTTAGCACAGAGTCTGCTTCAGATTCTCTCTTCATCTCTCTCTCTCTCCCCCCGCTTATCCTGCTCACTCTCACTTGCTCTCTTTCAAATAAATGAAATCTTTTTTAAAAAACTACTAAATTTGGAGCACCTGGGTGGCTCAGTGGGTTAAACCTCTGCCTTTGGCTCAGGTCATGATCTCAGTGTCTTGAGATTGAGCCCCGCATCGGGCTCTCTGCTCAGTGGGGAGCCTGCTTCCCCCTCTGTTCTTTGCCTGCCTCTTTTCTTGCTTATGATCTCTGTCTGTCAAATAAATAAATAAAATCTTAAAAAAAAACTACTAAATTTAAATATAATTGGTGATTCGAATATATCTGCTTGGAAAAACTTTACTGTTTTCAGTAGGTCCAGATAAATGGGATTTTAATGTTAAGTGGGTATTTATTATTTGATATAGATGAGGGCTCACCATAGCTAACAAATATATTAAAAACAATCCAGTGACTGTTAAGAAGTTAGGTATGTATTTAGAAGTTAGCAAATTTGTGTGTTTATACTAGTGAATTTTTGTGCTCGCTTCGGCAGCACATATACACTAGTGAATTTTTTAGAATTATAATTTACATTTTGAGGAAGGAATTTAGAAGAGATGATCCCTTAAAGTCATAACGATCTATTTTTATTGTTAATTCTGTTTTTTTATTTTGGTTTCCATAGAATGTTGGCTCAATTAAGAAACATCAGGGAGATAAATTCAACCCAGTGGTAAGTAGCTTTAATTTCTTTTGTTAGAAAATGTTTGGCTTATTGTTATGCCTTTTTTTTCTTAGTTGGCTTCTCTCTCTCCATTTGATAAGAATATTTTTATATCTCTCGTGTTAAGTCTGATTTATAAAGTGACTCTTGCTTATCATAACACTAAAATTCTAATGAACATTCCCCATGTTGATCACTTCCTTTTTAGAACAGGCCAGGCTTCCTTTGGTTTACTTCCTTTTAATATTGTGTAATGGAGGTTCTGTTTGGTTGTTATTATGCATTCCTTTCTCTGCCATATGGTATTTACCTCCTGTATCCTCAATAAGTAAGTTCCCCCTCCTTTCTTGTCAGTAAGCAGTTTTAGTCTGATAAATTAGGGTCCATTTTTATATTGGCTTGAGGCCCGCTGAATTTAATCTGAGGTCTAAACTGCTCTCTCCTTAGCCTCTGTCCACAGGAAATTTTTACTTAAAATGTAAACTGTTTTATAGAGCATCTGATTTCCTTTTCTGAATTCATTGTCTCTTTTGAGAAGTTTTACAATTTCTGACCATCTGTCTGTCTGCAGCATGATCTGTTTATGGTTAGCACTACAGAAAAACCTTGGAGGTTGTATTAGCTTCATTAACAATTACTCTGTCTTGTAAATTGCCTTATGCTTCAAGTGTGCTGCACAGATGAAAGCATCTAAAATAAATACTCTTTTTTTTTTTTAAGATTTTATTTATTTATTTGACAGACAGAGATAACAGGTAGGCAGAGAGGCAGAGAGAGAGAGAGGAAGGGAAGCAGTCTCCCTGCTGAGCAGAGAGCCTTATGTGAGGCTCATCCCAGGACCCTGGGATTATGACCTGAGCTGAAAGCAGAGGTTTAACCCACTGAGCCACCCAGGCTCCCCTAAATACACTCTTTTAAATACATTTATTTGGTAGTAAACATTTCATGCCCTTTCTTCTCAGCTAGCATTTATATTCCCAAATCCATTATAATTCAGAAATTTTTAGGTCACATCTTCCATGTTCTTGGGAACTATCATATTACAAAAATATAAACATATAGTATTTATAATTTGATTAACCAGAATATTTTCAAACACCAGACCAACACTGTCCCACAGAAATTTCTGCACTGAGAGAAATTTTCTCTGTCTTCTCTGAGTATGGTGGCCACTAGTCACACATGGGGCTATTGAGCTTTTAAAATGTGCTTAGTGCTTAAATCAAGTTATTTGATTTAACTTGAATTTTAAGTTAAAAATGGTTAAGTTAAAATGGCCACATGTCTAGTGGCTGCCATATTGGAAAGAACAGATTGAGTTCCCTTAAGATTGTTCTTAAATGTCCTCTTAACTCACTATCAGTTGAAATCCTATAATCTCTTGAGCAAGAAATTTCATATTCATTTTTGGAATCTTTTATTTTGGGGATGTCATAAACACACAAGGATAAGCTGAATTCCTTTTCAGCAATGAAATTCTTATTAGATCAACAAAACTGCTTATTCTTATCAGTAAAACATACCCACATATAAATATAGATTATTAATGAATATTCAGTAAACTTTTCTGGATATTTGCTGACAAAATCTTTTTTTTTGTTTTTGTTGAAGTGTAATGGACGTAGCATTATATTACGTTCAGGTGTACAGCATAATGATGATTCAGTATATATGTGTATTGCTAAGTGTCCACCGTAATAAATCTAATTAACATCCATCACCGTATGTAGTTAAAATTTTTTTTCTTGAAGTGAGAACTTTTAAAATCTATTCTTTAGGCAATTTTCAAATAAGCAGTACTGTATTATTAACTGTAGTCACCATGCTATGTGTTATATTCCCATGAAACAGATTTTATGTAGAAACTTTTGTGTTTGACATCATAGTGTAGTGGAGGAAGAATTTTTCCTTGACCCTCTCAGGTTCTTTGGCTGGGTCTGAAAACTAACCTGACAAAAACAGTTTTAACAGGAGAAAGCATGCAAATTTATTTCATACAAATTTTAAGTGCCACAGGAGCCTTTATGAGGAGTTAGGATGTAAAGAAACCATTAAAACTTAATATATTTATGCTAGATTTGATGAAGAGTGTGGACTTGGGTACAAGTACGATAGGTCAGAGTATGACATAAGTGTAGTAAACTGGGGGGAAGTTAAGTAAAGCCCATTTGTTAGGATTCTTCTCCATTCTTGAGAGATTGGGCTGCTCTTTTCCTCCAGGTATAAGGAAGGCACCTCTCACATGAGGATTTTATGGCCTATTTCAGTGGAGAAGTAAAAGGGGAGGCCAGCATGACCTTCCTGCTTCTGCTGTTTTCTCACATTCCTTCAGTTGAAAGTATGTCAAGGTACCGTATTTGAGTGGTGTGTTCTGAACCCCATCAGTATTTTATTTTTTGTAAGCCCTAAAGGAGAAGTGCCTAATAAAGACCTATTGATATTTTAATCATCTTGAGAACCTGAGTTCTAATATATCATTATGTATTGAGAAGTAGTATAAGGCAATAAGAGCACAGAAACAGTTTCTTTATGGAAAAATAGGGATAATAGTACATGTCTTAGATATATGAGTATGAAATGAGAATATGCATATATTATCTAAAGAACTTAGCACAGTGCCTGACACATGGTGATTGACTGAGAATAGTCCTATTTTTAAAAAGATTGCAAGGGAAATACTTAGTTGTCAAACACTCTAAGAATATCATATAATTTGAAATAGAAGTTGGTAGCAGTACTTTACAGAGCCATATTGAAGCCTGAGGCAAAAGAAAAAAATAATACCAATCCTGTCCTTATTTAAAAATTAGTCATTTTGTAGGGGCGCCTGGGTGGCTCAGTGGTTAAAGCCTCTGCCTTCAGCTCAGGTCATGATCCCAGCGTGCTGGGATGGAGCCCCGCTTCCGGCTCTCTGCTTCACAGAGAGCCTGCTTCCTCCCCTCTCTCTCTCTCTGCCTACTTGTGATTTCTCTCTCTCTGTCAAATAAGTAAAATCTTTAAAAAAAAAAAAAGTCATTTTGTTCATAAACAGATTAATTTTCAGTGATTTTAATTAAAAAATAAAGCATTAAAATATTTAATTTGATTAAGTTATTTTTGGTGCCTCCTATTTTGTCCTTTAGGCAGTTTCCCTCACTGGCTTCAATATAATCTTGGCTCTGGTTAGAAGTATTCTATTACTCTAATTGTCTTCTGATTAAGGCAAGAATTTATATTTTACAGAGTTGTTAACTGATTAACAGTCATTCTTATTTATTGACGTAGGCTTGTCTTTGGTAATACAATCTTAGACTAGTTGGAATTAACCTATGGATAGGTTAAAATTAGCCTGGAGAATTTTCACTAATTCAGAAGTAAACCTTTCTCCCATTTAGTTTAGTTTATACAGACTTCATTGTTTCAAACTAAATTGAAGCAAGTTTATTCTCTAATGTGTAACCTTACACAAATATAGGATCTATAAGCTGTTTAGAAAAATCAAAAGACAAATATTTAATTGAAACAAAATTCACTTGGCGTGTATTGAAATTTTGATGTGGAATTTTGCCTTGGAAAGTTAAAGGGGTGATGACTCTTTTTTTTTTTTCTTCTTCTTCTTTTAAAGATTTTATTTATTTATTTGCCAGAGAGAGAGACAGCAAGAGCAGGAACACAAGCAGGGGTAGTGGGAGAGCGAGAAGCAGGCCTCCTGTGGTGTAAGGAGCCAGATGCAGGGCTGGACCCTAGGACCCTGGGATCATGACCTGAGCCGAAGGCAGAGGCTTATCCACTGAGCCACCCAAGGTGCCCTGGGGTCATGATTCTGATGTCTCACTACAGAAGATCTGAAAATATATTTGCAGTCCTACTTTCTACGCAAAACTGATATATGCAATAATATAAATATATATTATTATAAATATATATAACATATGCTTTATAGATAATATATACTTACTTGAGAGAGAGCATGAAAAGGGGGAACAGAGGGAGAGGGACAAGCAGACTCCCTGCTGAGCAGGGAGCCCAATTGTGGCTTGATCCCAGGACCCTGAGATTATGACCTGAGCTGAAGGCAGATGCTTAACTGACTGAGCCACCTAGGTTCCCCCAAATTCTTAATTTAGAAATAGCTCTTACCCATGGGGCATCTGGGTGACTCAGTGGGTTAGGGCTCTGCCTTTGGCTCAGGTCATGATCTCAGGGTCCTGGGATCGAGACCCGCTTCCAGCTCTCTGCTCAGTGGGGAGCCTGTTTCCCGCCCCACTCTCTCTGCCTGCTTGTGATCTCTGTCTGTCGAATAAATAAATAAAATCTTAAAAAATAAAATAGCTCTTACCCAGAAATTAAAGAAATATCTTTGTTGTATTAGGGCTTTTCTAGTTGAGAATAAGTGGGACTCATAAAGCATGTTTCTTACAGAAGCATATAAATAGGTATTTAACAGATCATTTTTTAAAGTACAGAAGTATTTAGTTTCATTTGAAATTCAGTATATATAAATGTATATAAATTCTGACAGTAACAATATGTTTGAATGTATTCCATTGGATGAATATAAAGAAGGTTGTACTTATATTTGCTACATAGATCATGATAAATGAGTTGTTATTTTTTGGGAAAATTGTTGATTATAACATGTGTTTTAACTAAGCGTATTTTTATTTCAATATTGCAGTGTCTAAAAATGACTACAAAACGAAGCTTATTTGTGCGGTTGGTACCATGTCGTTGTCTACGAGGGGAAGAGGAGACTGTCACTACTCTTGATTATTCTCATTGCAGTTTGGAACAGGTTCCCAAAGAGATTTTTACTTTTGAAAAAACTTTGGAGGAGCTCTATTTAGATGCTAATCAGATTGAAGAGCTTCCAAAGGTATGGTCAATACTGTCTTTTAAGAATTGTCTTTGGTTATTTTTATGCAAGAAATACGATATCCCTTGGTGTAGCCATAATGCAGCCAATATTTGTGTTTCCATTGTTTCTATTTTCTTTTCTTTTTTGGTTTAATTTTATTTTAGGGTATGCAACAGAACTTGAAAGAATTTTTTTTTAAAGATTTATTTATTGAAAGAGAGCATGTGAAGAGGAAGAAGGGCAGAAGGGAGAGGGAGAATCTCAGGTAGTCTCTGTGCTGAGCCTGAAATCCTACATAGGGCTCCATCTCACAACCCTGAGATCCCAACCTGACCCAAAACCAAGAGTTGGATGCTTAACCAACTGCACTACCAGGCACCTCCAGTATTTTTTAAATAGAATTTTAACCTTTGTTTCTTCAAGTTAATTGCTTGAGTATTTGAGCAAGTTTTAAGTTAAAATTTTGTATTTAATTTCCATTTTTTGTAGCCCCTATGGTAGGACTGCATGATTTCTGAAGCCAATAGATTTAGCTAGACAAATAGAAATTAATGCTTTCTTTTCCTAGTTTTAATAAGACATTGATCTACATTATTATAATTAAGAATAAATTGTCCTTTTGTTGTCACCTAATAATTTTGTTATTAAGCAGGTTTTCAGAGGTACTGTTCTATTTGTCCCATTTTGCTTTGTTTGGAAAGGTTTTGGGGGACATAACATTTCTGAAATCTAAGAACAACTAGATGGAGGAAATTTGTTTTGCTGCCATGCTATATCCTCTCACATTATCAGTTTCTTTGCTAAAATTTTTCAGTGGCTACTTTTATTAATCCTTAAAAAAATGCCTCTTTATTCTCAACTCATTTTCTTGTTTATTATGGAAAAACTGCAGTAGCTTTTTTTTTTCCCCAAATTTTTATTTAAATTCTAGTTAGTTAACATCTGGAGTAATATTGGTTTTAGGAGTAGAATTTAGTGATTCATCACTTACGTATAACTTCCATTGCTCAACATGAGAAGTGCCCTCCTTATTACCCCATCACACATTTAGGTTATCCCCCACCTACCTCCCCTCCAGCAACCCTCAGTTTGTTCAGTACTTTTAATTTGTTAGAATGTTTTACTATGCAGACAGTAGTGTTTATCAAAACTGGATGGAGATGTATTGGTGACTCATAAGCATGTGTGGCATTTCCAAAAAAGGAGCTATGATTTACCCTGGTGGATTTAGAAAATAGAAATAGAGAACACTTTGTTAAATTATAATTTTTAAATGAACAATGAGTATTTTTTTAGTATAAGTGTGTTTTTGCAATAAATAGGATGTACATCTAAAAATTATTCATTGTTGGGGCACCTGGGTGACTCAGTTGTTTAAGCACCTGCCTTTAGTTCAGGTCATATTCCCAGGGTCCTGGGATCCAGCCCTGCCTTGGCCTCCCTGCTCAGCAAGGGGCCTGCTTCTCCCTCTCCTGGTCTCCCTGTTTGTGCTCTCTCTCTTTGTATCATACAAATAAATAAAAATCTTTGAAAAAAATTACTCATTGTTTATCTGAAATCCAAATTTAATCAGGCATCCTCTATTTCATCTGGCAACTGTAACTAAAATAGAATAGAAAGTACAGTGTGTTACATGTGTCCACTGGTGCATGGAATCTATGTGTTAGATTTCTGTGTGTGTGTACATGTGTGTATATACATGTTGGATGACAGTGCTTTGAAAAAGGCTTTTCCTTTGGTGGTTAGTAGTAAAAACATTTGAAAAGCCAGTGACATCCAAGATTGTCTTATAAAGAAATCTGTGTATGGTTGTGGATAAAATATTAAGATTATGGGTTGCATGTTTATGAATTACTTCCCCAGGTTGTAATAAGGTGCTTTGTAATTTACCGTCTCCTTACATACTGTTCTTTAGAAAGTAATTTATCTTACTTAGTTGTTCTGGAGAACTTGGAAGTCCAAGATTAGTCCCTTTCTGTAATAAGCACTAGTAGGGTTTCAGCTTGGTGATTGAATAGAAAAGAGAGTCTTGCTGTGATAGTGCAGATAATTGAATCACTTGTACTTCTTTCAGTTTTTGGAAGAATGCTCTTCTTAAAAAGGGCTTATTCAGTGTTATCCTGATAATAATTTTTTGTTTGATTTGCTAATAAACACTACTTTTTAAGAGTAGTTTTAGATTCATAGCAAAATTGAGAATTCTCATATACCTACACTAAGCCTCCACCATTGTCAACATTCTCTATCAGAGTGGTATTTACATTAAAATTGATGACCGTATATTGGAAAATTATCATTACCCAAAGTCCATAGCTTATAGTATGGTTCATGCTTGGTGTTGTACATTGTATGAGCCTAAACAAATGTATAATGAAATGTATCTGTGATTTAGTATCATACTGAGTATTTTCATTGCCCTAAAAATTCTCTGTGCTCCACACAGTTTTTTGGTATGAAGTATAGAAGTGACCCATTTACCTACACTTTTGGTTAAATATACTTTATTTTAAATACATTTTATAAAAATAAATAAGTACATTTTATTACTGTGATTTTAGTGTAAGAATATATTTGTTCATAAATTTTTTTGTCCTCCCAAGTCAGAATTAAGTATTTTGAGTCATTCTGAGTCAGTTGTCATATTCGGGGTTAATTTGTGTAAATTTTCATTTTGGAGTAAAAATATTTGAAATACAAGTTCCAAAGTTTGTCATATTTAATAGCCACTTATTTTTTTACTACTTTAATAAAGAACACACCACATTTTTATTCTTTTTTTTTTTTTTTTTTTAAGATTTTCTTTCTTTATTTGACAGAGAGAGAGAGATCACAAGTAGGCAGAGAGGCAGGCAGTGAGACTGAGGGGCGAGGAGAAGCAGGCTCCCTGTTGAGCAGAGAGCCAGATAGGGGGCTCTATCCTGGAACCCTAAGACCATGACCTGAGTTGAAGGCAGCAGTTTAACCCACTGAGCCACCCAGACACCCCCCACATTATTATTCTTTCTGAGTGCATTTTGCTTAGGGCAGAAGTATGAGGATGTAATGATTGAGTAGTTTGATTGTGTTCAGACCCATAATAACATGAAACGATAAGAGATCTTTCCTAATGTTTTTGTAGGTATAATTCATGAAGTTTAACCACACTAATAATATTTATTTGTATAAAGGTTAACAAATATTTAAGGAAACTTAATCAAAATCCTTTCTTCCCTTGTTTCAATAGCAACTTTTTAACTGTCAGTCTCTACACAAACTGAGTTTGCCAGACAATGATTTAACAACATTACCAGCATCTATTGCAAATCTCATTAATCTCAGGGAACTGGATGTCAGCAAGAATGGTAAGATTTTTCCCCCTGGCTTTCTGTACTTAAGAACATGTAATTTTATTGAGATTTCTATTGTGTTTTAACAAACAAAAGTACAGAAGTAAAAAGTGTTGTATTAACTTTCATATATATAAAACTTACCACATGATAGTTTAAAACAATGTGGAGATAAATTGTAAAAACTTTTCAATGACCTTTTAATTAAATGCTATGGATACATACATGTATATACTTAGGTATCCTTAAATTTATATATTTATATGTATTTATTGTCCTATTATTTGTAATAATGAGAAACTTATTAACAATGGTGGTGTCTGCTGTTGATTATGCTATTTATATATAGCCATAGAGAGGAATTTAATATAGTTCCATCAATATTGTCATGAAATATTTATGCTTTAGTGTTAAAGGTTGAAAAAAAAACTTGTGTAACGTTATACGTGAACTGAATTAACATCATTGAATATTTATCGAAAGACCTCCTTTTGCCAAGTACTGTATTGGGACCTAGGATTATAGTTAATGATGAGAAATAAAAGGACATGGTCAGTGTTCTCTTGCTGCATATAGTCTAGGCTTAGTTCGATATACACTGAAGATAATGTGGAACATTCCAAAATGTTAGGTGCTTACCTGGTCCAATAGAGAGAGAGCTAAATTCTTGAAAATTTTAGAATGAACATGTTTCTTACATAATTACCAAAAAAAAATCACAAGAGAGTAAATATTAAATTGTCTGCCAAAAGATAAGACTTCAACAAACATTAAATTCCAAGTTATATTCAAATAATTCTTTATAACATTTGAAAAAAACTTGAAACAAGTCCCAAAAAATTTAGTATAGTAGCACCAGTAAATGCCTAGCAATCATATTTGATAGCTCTTGGTTGCAAAGTTACTTTTTGTCTTGATGATAGGAATATACAGGAGGGATCTTTGTATTATATCAATTCTACATTTTAAGATTTATTTTGAAAACCATTTTAGGACTGATTAAAAGAATTATCCTGTTTTCATAATTAACAGTTAATTTTTTATGAATTTACAACTGTGCCTACCCATTTCTATAAAAAAGTTATTGTAAATAAATAAAATAAATATGTGTGTTTATTTGCATGCCTTCATTTATTAAACCCTAATTATCTTAGCTATGGGCAATTCATACCAAGTAATTATATATTTTGTAGGCAGGTCATCAATTTAATACTTCTATTTTAAGGATTAAATCCTTTGTAAGGAGGTATAACATGTTCATATTCATTTTGGGTTCAGAGAAGGTTATAGTAGTTAGTTTTCTACTGAGTTTTAGTTGTTTATAGTTAATAAATTTTAAGTTTAAAACTTGTAAATTTTTATTATTTATTTATTTATTTTTAAATATTTTATTTTTTTACTTGACAGGCAGAGAGGCAGGCAGAGAGAGGGAGAGGGATAAGCAGACTCCCTGCTGAGCAGAGAGCCTGATGTGAGGCTCGATCCCAGGAGCCTGGGATCATGACCTGAGCCAAAGGCAGAGGCTTTAACCCACTGAGCCATCCAGGTGCCCCAAAACTTGTAAATTTTTTAAAACTTCTGTTGAAACATTTAACTCTTGAGTTAAAAATTTTCTGTTATTTGGAAGCAGCTGGGTTACTCAGTTCTCAGAGCCTTGGTTTCAAGTTTTGATTTCAAGGCTGTGAGTTCAAGTTCCATGTTGGGTATGGAAGCTACTTAAAAAATTATTGTTTTTCTGTGATATGAAAAATTTGTGATTTAAGTAAAAACTTCGAATCTAATTACTACTTAGATTGGATTCATTTATATCTTGTTTTTTCTCCAGTTTATTTCAAAAATTTCATAGCCATATTAAAAGCCTACATAAGGGATGCCTGGGTGGCTCAGTTGGTTAAGCAGCTGCCTTCGGCTCAGGTCATGATCCCAGGGTCCTGGGATCGAGTCCCACATCAGGCTCCTTGCTCGGCAGAGAGCCTGCTTCTCCCTCTGCCTCTGCCTGCCTCTCTGTCTGCCTGTGCTCGCTCGCTCTCTCTCCTTCTGTCTCTGACAAATAAATAAAATCTTAAAAAAAAAAAAAATAAAAGCCTACATAAAAATTGACAGAACACGGATGGATTCACACTCTGTTAGCATTTTGCCATGTTTAGTTTCCTTCTCTTTTAAAAATATATGTGAATTTAAATATGTTCAGTGAAAAGATGTTGTTGCTTATATAAAATTTCTATTTGGTAATCCTATTTAAAATTTTAAGTTGCAGACATGAACTTTAAATATTGGAAGAAGCATTTCCCAAGAACAAGGAAATCTTATAAATAACCACAATATCATTATCACTTTCAAGAAATTTGACATTACATTTTCCCTGTTGCTTAAAAATGCCCTTTTTAGTTATTTGCCCTTCCACCCCTAGTTACAGATCACACAGTATTCAATTGTGTCTCTTCAGTCTTTTAAAATTAGGAACAGTTTGCCCATCTTTTTGTGTTTTTCATGATACTAACATTTTGAAGAGTTCAGGTCAATAGGTTTTTAGTTTGTGTGATCTTTCCCCTCATGATTTTATGCCAGTTAAGTAGATTTCCTCAGCTTAAAACTTGTCTTTAAGGGTAGTTTGAAATGAGTTTCAATTCCTGTTGCTTTTTTTAGAGTGACAAGTTTTACTTGATAAATTAGGAGGAACTTAATCCACTGTCATTGTAGCTCTCCACATGCTGATAGTTAAGTCAACACACAGAACTGTAGAATTGTTGTGACATTAGAGGTCATCAAGTTTAACATTCCATCCCAAAGGGGTATTTTCTACTTTTTGATCTTTTTAAATGGAAAGTGTTAAAGTATAAGGAAAGACATCTGAAATAATTTGAATGTTACTAATACAATTGTATGCACCTGGGAAAGGCTGGCAAACTGCTACAACTCTTCATGCTATGAAAATAATACCTCACTCAGTAATGAACATGCTTGCATATGTCTCCTGAAAAATGCATTGACTCTGGATTTATTACTTTGAATTGAGAATGGTGCAGTTGTGGTGCATCGGTGTCCTTGATATCTTCAACTTTTTGCAGCTTCTTAAAGAATAGTGTGTGTGAGTTATGACAACCTACTGAACTATAGTGTTTCTCTTTTTTTAATTCTAGTTTCAGCATGGTTTTTGTTGATTATATAGAAAACTTGTTTTATATGATTATATCAGCTGGTGTTTTTGAGGAGTTGGAAATAATTTCTATATGATGAGAAGATTTAAAATAAGCACTCAAGGGGGCGCCTGGGTGGCTCAGTGGGTTAAAAGCCTGTGCCTTCAGACCAGGTCGTGATCTCAAGGTCCTGGGATGAAGCCCTGCATCAGGCTCTCTCTTCAGGGAGCCTTCCTCTTTCTCTGCCTGCCTTTCTGCCTACTTGTGATCTCTGTCAAATACATAAATAAAATCTTTAAAAATAAAATAAAATAAGCACTCAAATATTCTGCCCAGAAGGAGGATGACATTAGTTACTGCTGCCAGTGAAACCTTACAACTTATTTTCACTAAAAATTAAATTGTAATTTATGTTTTCTTTTCTTCTCTTTCTCTGTGATTTCACAGAGAACAGATCTCCCCTACATTTTAAGTAGCGTAATCATCAGTCCCTTGCCTTTTATTTGTTTGCTTGGTTTTTTTTCTCCTTTTTGTCTTAAACTCATCTAAATGCAACTGCACTGAAGAGTAAATTTGTTTAATTTGCTCTTCCTTTGGTGGCTTAAGTTTTGCTTTATTAGCTTTTTAAAGAAATAAAAAAGTTCACCACGCCCAAGTCATTGCAAAAAAGCAACTAGTGTTTGAGAAATAATCATTTCTATGTTCAAATGCCTGTCCTTCTTGAGAAAACTAATGCAGATGATGATTAAAACATTCTGCTACGTACTTGATTGGGAAGGCTAGTGGGGAAAGGGAGATAAAAGAAATGAAGACTAGCCTAGTTAATTCATCTGTCTGAGCACACAGAATGCAGAGCCAGGAAATTATAAGGCAAAGAAACCAGAAAGAATAGCTCAGATATTTCTAACTGATAGAGGAATGCTAGAGAGGTTAATTAAGGCCTTTTCTTTTTAATTGAGTCAGAAAGCCCTGGAAGAATGAATTGAAAGTTTGTGGTGAAAACAGAAAACAGAACCTGAGAAGATCTGATGATTAGGGACCAACTGCTGGAAAACGCTCTTCACTTTAAACTCAGAGAAGTTAAATTGATTATGAGGAAAATTACAGTCACTGTATTTTTCTCCTGTGTTTTCAAATTTCTTAAATTGCTAATGTACTTATTAGTTGTTTAAGTTGAGCTCTTTTAATAAATCAGTTTGTTTAAGATCATGAAAGAAGAAAAACTGTGTGTTAAACTAACCTAGAACTAAAAATATTTAGACCAGTGATCACTGGTCATTGCCAAGTATGTTAATAATATAGACTGTAGCTGGGGTGTCCACTCATTATACCTTACTGTGGCCTTATCACTTATGGATTATTTGGTACTTTATGTTTTGGACAATGTCTTATTCAGACATAAGATTATAGTTGACCCTTGAATGATGTGGGGGTTAGGAGCATCAACCCCCTGCACTTTTAACTCCCTCCGCCTGCCACCATCTTAACTATACTCACAACCTACTCTTGACAGAACTCTTACCCCTAACATATAAATGTATAATATATGTTTTGTATGGTGTATGTATTACATATTATATTCTTACTAGGTCGACAAAATGTTACTAAAAATCATAAAATACATTTATAGTACTGTCAAAAAAAATCTGTGGTTAAGTAGACTTGTACTATTCAAATTCATGTTGTTTAGAGGTTAACTGTATATACTTGCTTTTGTTTTGCTCTTTCATGGTCAAAGAATGGCCTGGTCTGATGTTGATACTCTTTGAAATCGTGTAGTTCAACAAGAGAATACCAAGATGTCCCTTTGAATGCCAAGTAGCTACCTGTAAGACCAGGCCAGATCCTAAATGTCAGGAAGTATATTCTCTTTCCCAGCAGTAAAGAAAGAGTTCTTCTATAATTAAACAATAGTAATTGTTTACTCCAAAGTAATTGTTCCTCCAAAGAGGAAAGCCACATTTTGCAATATCTAATCTAGTGTTTTCATTTTATTAAGTTTGAGCAAGAGTTAAATTCTTACAAAAAGGGTATATTACAAAGAAGGAACACTATGAAATTCAAGTGAGAAGGAACAAGGGAAAGATACTTGGACTTGTTAGAGAATTAAAAAGTAACTCATGATAAAATTCAGGTTCTGCATATGTTAAGGGTAAAATGAACCATCTTTGAAGACCGGCTAACACAAGCATTGAAAGTAGGCCTCACTGAGAAAGTAACATGAACAAGGACTTAAGAAGTTAGCCATGTAGATACTGGAGTTAAGATTGTACCAGAAAGAGGGACCAGCCACTATAAGGTTGGTAAGGTGTGAGTGTCCATAGTATGTGTGGGAAACAGAAGGCCAGGGTAGCTAAAACAGTCAGCAAGATGGGAGAGTGAGAGGAATAGAGGTCAGAGAGTTAGAGCCTTGTAGGCATCAGTATGTTCTTTGACATTTACTCTGAGTGACATGGAATCATTTAGAAAGCTTTGAGCAGATCAGTCAGACCATGATCTGATTTGTGTTTTAAAGACTTACGCCAGCTATATGTAGAAACATTGTGAGTACAGAGGTGAAAAGTAACCAGTTGGGCTGTTATGTCAGTCTTCTCTGATGACAGCGATAGAAGCAGTGAGATGTGGACAGACTCTAGATATATTTGAAGGTTGAGTCTACAAGATTTTAAGATGGACTGAATGTGGGACACGAGATAAGAAATAAGAGATAAAGGTGACCTCAGTGGTATTGGTGTATACAAGTGGAAGGATAGTGTTGCTAACAGCCAAGATGGGGTCATCTGTGGGAGTTGTAATTTTTAGTGGAAAAAAAATCAGGTCATTTTTGGACGTGTTACATTTGAAATAAGATACCTGTTTATTTGCAGGGATCTGGAGTTTTCAGTCAAGAGGGGGCTCTGCTAGCTCTACATACGTGGAGGTTGTCAGTGTATAGATGGTATATAAAGTGTATAGATGGTATATAGATGGTATATAAAGCCAGAGGCTAGATACAGTCACCAAGGGCATGAGTGGGAAAGAAAAGAGACCTAAAGAATGAGTCTTAATGTCAACCCAACATTAAGAGACCTGGAAGAAGAGGAGAAGGTACAGAAGATCCAGAGAAGAAAGACTAGTTGAGGAGGGAAAAAAACTAGTAAGATGAAAATACTTTTCTTTGCTACATTTTAGCTTCTCAAGAAAAGGAACCATGTCTTAGTATTTATAGTCTATAATAGTGTCTTACATTGTGTTTAGCTGAATATTAGCTGAATAATGCAGAGTATGGGTGATTTCCGTTTGGGCTTTTTTTTTTTTAAGATACCTAAGCAATACCTAAAGGGTATTTGAAAATTTTTATTTGGAGTTAAGGGAAGATTTAGAACCTGTAGGAATTAAAGTCATAGTAAATACAATGCTAGCAGTTTGTAAAAACAGAAAACCCAGAAGTATTTCAAAACTCCTCCTTTAAGGAAAAATTATTACTGTGTATCTGAAAGCTGGAGATGATTTAGAATTACTTATATCACAGATACTGGTTACTTTTTATAAACCTCATGCTGTGGAATAAAGTACTTAAAATTTTTAAAAATATAAAATATATGTATTTGTGGAAGATGATAAAAGCATTACTTCCCATTAAATATTAAAATTACAGAAATCTGATCTAGAACTTTTAAAATTATTCTTTCTTCATGTAAAAGTTTAGATCAGTAGAACATACTTTACTCCAACTGATCTTTTTCTCCTTACATAGACTTTATTGTGTACTAAAAATAATATACCTCTTGGGTAATATTTTCTATGTAGATGATTTCATGATACTTTAAGGACTTGACAAAGGCCAAAGAAATGAGATATTTAGCTAAGGTTTTTAAAATGAAGTGGAGTGCTACTGAAAACCATGGAATGTCCTTCCCCTGTCCTTCCTCTAAATGTGGAATGTTCTATTGTAAAAGATGTGTTTTGATAAGAATAACACACTGCGGGGGCACCAGAGTGGCTCAGATAGTTATGCGTCTGCCTGTAGCTCAGGTTGTGGTCCCAGGGTCTTGGGGTCAAGTCCCCGCATTGGGCTCTCTGCTCAGTGGGAAGCCGGCTTTTTCCTCTCCCTCTGCCTGCCACTCCCCATCCTTGTGCTTGAGCTCACTCTCTGTCAAATGAACAAATCTTTAAAAAAAAAAAAAAAGAAGAAGAATACACTACAACCATCTCACCCCAGATATTCAAAGTTCCTACAGTGTTTGAAGATTAATCCGTGTAATTCACCATGTCAGTATGCATATACCTGATTCCATTCTTTGGTGTTTACATAAGAGAAATAAAATATGTGTTTACAGAATGATTAAAAAAATTTTTTAAATAAATTTTGTCAGAGAGTGCATGCCAGATAGAGCACAAGCAGGGGGAGCTGCAGGCCAAGGGAAAAGCAGGCTCCTGCTGAGCTCAGCAGGGAGCCTGATGGGCTTGATCCCAGGACCCTGGGATCATGACCTGAGCCTTTTTTTTTTTTTTTTTAAAGATTTTATTTATTTATTTGACAGAGAGAAATCACAGGTAGATGGAGAGGCAGGCAGAGAGAGAGAGAGAGGGGGAAGCAGGCTCCCTGCCGAGCAGAGAGCCCGATGCGGGACTCGATCCCAGGACCCTGAGATCATGACCTGAGCCGAAGGCAGCTGCTTAACCCACTGAGCCACCCAGGCGCCCCGACCTGAGCCTTTTTAAAAGCAGATGTTCACAGTACCTTTACCATAATAATCCAAACTCACTGCCTTTTTTGCTCTTTTTCCTCCAAGTCTCCCACTTCTGGCTCTAACTACCACATCTGCCCTGGGACTCCTGCTGCTATCCCATACACATTTTTTAAAGTATTAAGTCAGTTTAGCAAAAGAGTACTGTTTTAATATGTTCAGTGTATCTTGTAGAATTGTCACTTGAGACAAATTATTTGTTATTTAAAGGACTGATAATGGGGCACCTGGGTGGCTCAATGGGTTAAAGCCTCTGCCTTCGGCTCAGGTCATGATTTCAGGGTCCTGGGATCAAGCCCCCAATTGGGCTCTCTGCTTGGCAGGGAGCCTGCTTCCCTTGCTCTCTCTCTGCCTGCCTCTCTGCCTACTTGTGATCTCTTGTCTGTCAAATAAATAAAATCTTAAAAAAAATAAAGGACTGATAAGAATTTAACTTTTTTTAAAGATTTTATTTATTTATTTGACAAACAGAGATCACAAGTAGGCAGAGAGGTGGGCAGGTTATGGGGGGGAAGCAGGCTCCCTGCTGAGCAGAGAGCCAATGCGGGGCTCGATCCCAGGACCCTGAAATCATGACCTGAGCCAAAGGCAGAGGCTTATAACACTGAGCCACCCAGGCGCCCCAAGAATTTAACTTCTAAGAATATGATCCATAACAAATATTTTATATGTAAATGAATAAGAGAAAAGAAGAAGGAACAAAACCAGTGTAAAAAATATGAAAGTTATTGGTAGTCAAATTTAGCAAAAATTTGCTGTTCCAAGTACAGTATAATGAATAGTTACGTGTACTTAGGACAGAAAATTGAATCAATTGAAACAAAACCTACAAGCAGTAATAGAAGAAACAGATACTAATTAAGCAGTTCATTGTGTACATACCCTAAAATGTGTAATTGATGTGTTAAATTTCTAGGTAAAAGAGATGCTTTGGAGATTGGTAGTTCGAATTTTTCAACTTCTAACAGGGTTTTCAAGTTTTTATTACCATTAATAAGAAAATTCTTCTGTTATTCCCTCCAAAAGCAACATCTCTCATATTCCTGTTACCATCATTTTATTAAAAAGTGGTTTTTCACTCAAAAAAGAATAAATACTATAAAGCCACTAAATTTTATTTAATTTTTTAAAGATGTTATTTATTTATTTGAGAGAGAGAAAGGGAGAGATCGAGAACGAGCAGAGGGAGGGCAGAGGCAGAAACAGACTCCACAGAACAGGGATCCCAGGGTGCAGGGGCTTGATCACGGGATCTTGGGATCATGACCTGAGCTGAAGGCAGACGCTTAACCATGTGAGCCACCCAGGTGCCCCTAAAGCCACTATATTTTAAAACTTAGATGAAATAAAAAATAAATTTCCAAAATCAGCTCAAGAAGCAGAAAACTTACAAAGACCAGTGAGGGGTGCCTGGTTGACTCCGTGGGTTAAGCTTCTGCCTTCTGCTCAGGTCATGATCTCAGGGTCCTGAGATCAAGCCCTGCATCTGGCTCTCTACCCAGCAGGGAGCCTCTTCCTCCTCTCTTCCTGCCTCTCTGCCTCCTTGTGGTGTGTGTCTGGCTGTCTGGCTGTCTCTCTCTCTCTGTCAAATAAATAAATAAATAAATAAATAAATAAATAAAATCTTTAAAAAAAAAAAAAAAGACCAGTGAATACAGTATTATATTGGATAGTCAGAAAAACTACCAAGTCTACTTTTAAGAGCAAATTTGACTAAACCTTCTTGGAATTGGGGTTATCCCTAATTTATAAAAACTTCTTTAGATTAAAGTATGGGGGGAAAGTACACAATTCTGTCTATAAGGGTAAAATACATTTTGATAACAAAATCAGATAAAGACTTATTTAAATCACAATGTTGTGATCCTCTGTTGGGATGACAGATCTCATCCTCCAACAGGTTAGCCCAAGCCATCCCAGCCGCGTTTCTCACAGAACAATAAGGGGACCCTAAGAGCTAGTGGAAATTAGCCAGAGAGCTTATTTAAACCCTTAATTTCAGTAACTTGGCTAAAGTTTCATTGGCCAAAGCAGAGCACATGGCTGAGCCTGGAATCAGAACATAGGGAAATTATACTTAATATTTTGATGGGAATAGTTGAAGGATCACATTGTAGAGAGAGTGGTATAGGGAGTGAGTCTATTATTGCAACCACTCTATCACACATATCTAGAAATGAACTTTATAGAAAATGTGCATGCAACCTAAATGGAAGAAAAACATAAAACTATGGAATAGATGAGTAGAAGGACCTAAAAGGATAGAGTGTCAGGAAACATAACCATGAAAGAATCTGGAATATGACAGAGGTGCCTCTACAAATTAATGAAATAACAAAAGTATTTTGTTAGCATTGGAACAGTGGTTTTATATGGGAAATAGGGAAAAAAAGAGAGAGCCTTCATAATATGTGCTAAAATAAATTCCAAATTAATTAAGGATAATAATATGAAAACAGTTACAATTATTGGAAAATGTAGAATATTTTTATGACTTTGGGATAGGAAAGAGATCTTATTCAAGATATAGAGAGCATAGTAGGAGCACTTGGGTGCCACAGTTGGTTAAGTGTCTGATTCTTGATTTTGGCTCAGGTTATGATCTTACCATAATGAGATAGAGCCCTCTGTTGGGCTCTTCGTGGAGCATGTAGCCTGGTTGGGATACTCTCTCTCCTTCTCCTTCCTTCTTTCTCTCTCTAATAAACTACTAAATTAATTTTTAAAAAGCACAGTAGTAAAAGAATAAAATTTCTGTATGACTAAATAAATAATACATGACAAACTGAGAAAAATTTGATACACTAGTATTTCTAAAGAATGCTTACAATCAGTAATAAAAAGATAATCCAATAGAAGATGTACAATAAACATGGAGTTCAAAGAAGAAGAAATAAAAATGATCAGTAAACACATGAAAATATATTATCCCTAGAAAATATCAAGAATATCTAGCTTTAATTAATTTACTTTTAAAAAATTTTATTTATTTGACCGAGAGATCACAAGTAGAGAGGCAGGCAGAGAGAGAGAGAGAGAGAAGCAGGCTCCCTGTGGAGCAGAGAGCCCGATGCGAGGCTCGATCCCAGGACCCTGGGATCATGACCTGAGCCGAAGGCAGAGGCTTTAACCCACTGAGCCACCCAGGCGCCCCTCCATTTATTTCTTAGTTTAAGCTTTATCTTTACAATTTTGTTCATTTTTTTCCTCTTCAAGTACAGTAACTCTTTCAAAGTTCTTTTGTCTCCGAGTCTGTTTCTAGTAGCTGAACAGTCGTAATCTTTTTATAGTGGAATATGTCAAGCATTTACAAAAGTAGAATATAATACATCTACTGTACCTATCAACCAACTTCAGCATGTATCAGTATATTGAATACCTCCTACTAAACTCATCTGTACCTCCTACTTTGCCATCCCTTATAGTTTCTGTTAAAATCTTATCTATCTATTTATTTATTTATTTATTAGCATGAGAGCAAATGGGGTGGGGAAGGGCAAAGGGAAAGGTGGGTAAGGAGTCCCAAGCAGACCCTGTGCTGAGTGTGGACCCATACATGGCGCTCCATCTCACAACCCCAGATCATGACCTGAGCTGAAACCAAGAGTTGGATGCTTAACTGACTGAGCCACCAAGACACCTCCTCACCTCTGATTATTTTAAAGCAAGTCATGAAGAATTCCTTTCATATATAAGTATTTCAAAATGAAACCACTCTATTGTCATACTTGAAAAAAACAGTAATTTCTTAATATCATTCAATATCCATTATTGTATATATTTGCTAATTTGAAGATTTACATTAACTCTATAAATTTCAGCAAAAGTAAAAGTTCCTAAAACTGAAATTAAAGAAATGAGTTATCTTGACTGTTTGAGAAATTGAATTTATAATAACAATGGTAATAAAACCTTCCCATAAGGAATCATTGAGCCCAGATTCCTTTAATTGAAATTTTTATTGAGATAATTGTAAATTCACATACAGTTGTAACAGAAATTGCAGGGTAGTCCTGTGTGTACTTGTTACTTAGTTTCTACAGTGGTAATGTTTTGTAATATTTTAGAACAAGGGAGATAACTGACATTGACACAGTCCCCCAATTATATTCTTTGGTCTCCTCTTACCTGGGTAATTCCTCAGTCTTCCTTTGTCTTTTTTGACCTTGATAGTTTTAAATTTTATTGGCCAGTTATGTAGTAAGATTTTTCTAAATTTGAATTTGTTTGATGTTTGCTTATGATTAACTTCATGTTACATGTTTTTGGCAAGAATATGACAATAATGGTATTGCATCCCTTCCCAGTGCATCTTAGATTTGGTACCACGTGATGTTGCTAACTGGTGATGGTAACTTTAAAGCAATTTAAGATGGTGCCTTTGATATTTCTTTATTAAATTGCTTTTTTTTCTTTTGTTATTAATAAGTATCTTTTTGGGAGAAACAATCAATCTATTAGTATCCTATTTCTCATCATTATTTTACCCACTAATATTAGCATTTGCTGATGAGTTTTAACTAAACAGTTATTGCTGTAGTATTTGTCAGTTGGTGATTTTGCATTATTAATTTTTGGGCACCTGAAATTCTGTGTTTGGCACTGTGGTAAACTTGCTTATCTTGAATGATAAAGTAATGAAGCTGAAAGAAGTTTGAATGATCCTCTGATGTCAACTATGTTCAGTATTGGTATTGTGTTAGTACAGGAAGGAGTCTTACAGAATTTTGTAATATTTTAAAAAGCTTTTAGCATTCTTTTACTTTGTGTTATAACATTGCTATTGGAAATTTGTGGGTTATTGTTAGTTCACAAATTATTGTTACTATATTTTTGCTGAGATAGTGTGAGGAAATAAGAGATGGCTTAGAGGGGCGCCTATGTGTCTCAGTGGGTTAAAGCCTCTGCCTTCGGCTCAGGTCATGATCCAGGGTCCTGGGATCAAGCCCCACATCGGGGTCTCCGCTTGACAGGGAACCTGCTTCCCTTCCTCTCTCTCCTTGCCTGCCTCTCTGCCTACTTGTGATCTCTGTCTGTCAAATAAATAAGTAAAATTTTTAACAAGAACAACAAAAGATTTTAAAAAAGAGTATGTGGTTAGAAAGTTTCTGTAATTTGGCCTGTCCACCCCATTGATGCGGTATTTTACTGAATTGGTCAGCAGCTGCCATCATATCTGCTGGCATATCAACTGTAGATTTTCTACTACTTCTGGCTTCAGCTTTGTTCTCAGCTTTGTCAGTTGACATGTACGTTAGGGAATACCTTAATCTGGGCCCAGCATTAAAAAAAAGTAATCATGTTTTTATGGCAGAAAACCAGAAAGAGTGCTAAGTATTCGTATTTTGTATCCTTAACATCATCAGATGGAGAAGGCACTAATTTTCAGAAGAGCTAAGTGAAGGAGGGGGAGGTTAAACTAATAATTGGCAGTTATAAAGAGGCACATGAACAAAAGATGAAAAAGAAAAGAGAAATTGTAGAGTTCTGTTTGGTTGATTTTGTCAGTTTGTCTAGATCCTAGTTAGTTGGTAAATTTTGAATTTGCAAGGTAAACAGTAATTCATTTTTTAATTATTATATCCTTTTAATTTGATTATTAATTATTTGTTCATTTTCTAGGAATACAGGAATTTCCAGAAAATATAAAAAATTGTAAAGTTTTGACGGTTGTGGAGGCCAGTGTAAACCCTATTTCCAAGTAAGTTCTGAGTTGAATTACAAGTTAATTTTGAGTAAAACAGCTGTGAATTAGTAGTAGAAAATTATTTTCTATATTTTTAATGAGTAATTGGTATCAACTTTAAATTTCATTTTTAGGTTAAAATGAAACCTTTTTATAACCATGGTTTTTTCTAATGCCATATTTTCTAACCTCCTATTTTACAAAGGTAAATTAGACATCCGAACAGATAATCCAGATGTTTTGCTCCAGGTCTCACAGATGGTTTGTGTCAGTAATGAGGCTAGAATATGGTTTCCTCCCTCAGTGATACTTTCAGAATATAAGAATTTCTTCACTTACAAATCAGCTGTGTAGCACTCAAAAACTTTTGAAAATAGTAAAAGAAACTGAAAGATCAGGAAGGTAAGAACAACAAAAAAGGAAAAACCATGTGATTGGTTACAACATATGCCAGAGGTCATAAATTTTCTTTTATGATAGTAATGGCTATAAATAGAACACTTTCCTGACTCCAGAACTATTAAGTTTTGCAAAAATGGAATAGTGAAGCAAAAGATGAGTAGAGCATGGTTTAGTGTAGCTAAGTCAAAAACTGAAACCAGCTTTCACATAATACAGTACTATATTTAGTGAATATTTTCAAACATTGGTGCTTCATTTGCTGTGGTAGATGAAGGAATGTGACATAGGAAAGAAACAACATAAGTCAAAGACTGAGAAGTCTCACTGCAACAGAACTTTGTACTTTTTAAAAATCTAGGAAAACATGTAATGATGATGTTTTGTCTTTAGCTAAAAATATTGCTCTAGTATCCAGTTCTAGATCTGGAATTTCTTTTGTAAACCAGAGGAAATAAAGGGAAAGCTGATACATACAGGTTCTCATATGGCTCCAAAATGTCCTTTAGCTTTTTGTGTTACTTCTTCTTTGCTTATTATAAAATTATGCAATCTTTATTTGGTTATTTAAAGGCCAGGTTTTGAAATTGAAAATAATTTCTAAACTACTGGTTCTCAAATGGGAATGATTTAGCCCCCAATGGTCATTTGGCAAATTCTGAAGACAGTTCTGGTTTTTAAAACCTGCAGTGGTGGGTGGTGCTACTGGTTCCGAATAGATAAGGCCGGGCTTGCTGCTGAACAGTACAGTGGAGAAGACAGCCTCCTCAATACAAAGAATCACCAGCCCCAAAAGTCCATATTGTCATGGTTTGAGGGGAAAAAAAATACTGTCAAGTTTTGGAATTCTTTATGAATCCTTTGGGTTGATGTTAGATAAGGCAAATTTCAAGAGTGCTTGCCGATGTCATAGTTATGTCCTAAATACATTTCTCTGTACTGTGGTTCATTCAAGTTGACCTTTTTGTGCACATTTTATCTTGAGGCAAATACTATCTCATTTCCTATTTACGAAGAGAAAAAAGTTATTGAAGTAGGTAAATTATTATAAAAAGGAAATCTCAGGTTTGTGGGTCCCTCATTAAAGTAAAAAGGTAACTGTTACCTGTTAAGAACATGTGTTGGTTAGACAGATTCTTAGATAGATTCTGAGACTGAAATTCTGTGTGTTAATTTAACTTAAATTCTGATATATTTTATATAGGCTTCCTGATGGATTTTCTCAGCTGTTAAACCTAACGCAGTTATATCTAAATGATGCTTTCCTTGAGTTCTTGCCAGCTAACTTTGGCAGGTAAATTACAGTTTCTTTTAAAACCTTTTCTTGTTAGTTCTTACAAAGTTGACAAAACTAAAAGTTGCTTTAGTAATACTATTGATTATACTTTCATACTCTCTTCTTTTGTAATTATTTCCAAACCTTGAGGTTTTTACAGTTTTTGGGGTCTTGTTATTTTTTCTTTGAATTTATATTCCCAGATAAATAAATAAGCAGTGAATATTTAGAAGAAAAAGGTAATTTAGAACTTGAATTGGTTTTTAAAGTATTCAAAAATACTTTAAATGTGCGTAATTTCTATATTTTTGAGAACAGAATACTATATTTTTAGCATTTACCATATTTGAAAATGATCTAATTATTGATTTATCTATCTTCTCCACTAGAATCAAAATTCTGGAGAAAAGAAAGTATGTTTCTGGGGACCACCCCATTGGCACACTCCTGCCAGTATCTGAACATAGAGTAATTCTTTTTTTTTTTTTTTTAAAGATTTTATTTATTTATTTGACAGAGAGAGAGATCACAAATAGGCAGAGAGACAGACAGAGAGAGAGATGAGGAGAAGCAGGCTCCCTGCTGAGCAGAGAGCCCAATGCGGGACTCGATCCCAGGCCCCTGGGATCATGACCTGAGCCGAAGGCAGAGGCTTAACCCACTGAGCCACCCAGGTGCCCCACATAGAGTAATTCTTGTCGTTATAGTCTTTGAGTAACTTTTTTTTAATGAAAAGATGAACATTGAGTGAATGACTATTAGGTATCAAATTACTATTATTTTAAAACTAGTAGAGAAAGTGCTTTTTCAATGGCATGTTAATTTTAGTCATCTTTTTGTCTGTAAGTAAAGATACATAGTGTATGATCTCACTTATATGTGGAATCTCAAAATAAAACCAAACCTGAGCTTCATTAGATACAGAAAACAGATTGGTGGTTGGCACAGGTGAGGGTGGCAATATGGGTAAAGGTGGTACAAAAAAGGTGGTAAAGTTAAAATTTCCAGTTATAAAATAAATAAATTTTGAGGGTGTAATTGCTGTTCTCAGCAATACTGGATTGCATATTTGAGAGTTGCTGAGAAAGTAGATTCTAAAAGTTCTCATCATAAGAAAAAAATTAACTATGATGATGGATGTTAACTACACTTACTATGGTGGTCATTTTACAATATATACACATATACATTATATTGGATACCTGAAACTAATAATGTTATATGTCAATTACATTTTAACTAAGAGAGAATGAATTCTGGGCATTATTGTTAGCCTATAGACTGTCCTGTGGGACCCACTTTATCATGCTTCATATATTTATTTACATACATAAATATATGTGTGTATTTATCTGTGTTTATGTGTAATTATGCTTATACTTGCTTATACTTTTAATATATTCATATATGATGTATTATATATATATATATATATATTTATATATATATGGCATACTTGTCAGATTCCTGTTTTTTTATATCTGGTATTTGGACCACTTTTTTATGGAAATATATTTGACATATAACATTTTGTAAGTTTAAGGTGTATAGCGTGTTGATTTGATACATTTATATATTGCAATATGATTGACATTATGGCATTAGTTAGCAACTCTAGACCACCCAATCTTCTCATTTTCCCTTAATTTTATTGGAATGTGCATCACTGAAGGGCCAGAGGATTTCTCCTTTATTATATCCCCTTAAGTTCCTTTGTTGTTTTTTCTCTTGGAGCTGGACTCTGGAGTTGAATTACTGTTCTCTAACCTGCTAATGGCTAATATTTTGGAGACATGTTTGCATGAAATGCTGTAGGATTAATATTTAGGGGCAACAAGTTGTGCTTTAAATGTGTTTAGAAGTGTTTAACTTTTTTCCCCCAACTAATTCTGAGGGGCAGAAAAAGCCTTTTCTTACTTTGCAATTACAGAATATTGGTTGCTTTAAAACTTGGAGTATGGCATCACTGTCTTTGTCATAGATGATTAATTTGTTATTTTGTTTTGCAGATTAACTAAACTCCAGATATTAGAACTTAGAGAAAACCAGTTGAAAATGTTGCCAAAGTAAGTAAAGGTGCTATTCTTTCTAAAATAGGAATTTTTAATTCTTCTGAAGATTTTTTTTAAGTATTCTCTGCACCCATTGTGGGGCTCAAACTTAATAATTCCCAAGATCAGGAATCCCAAACTCTACTGACTGAGCCAGCCAGGCACCCCAAGAATTTTGAATTCTTAAGTCTTTAAAGAAATGTTAGTTTTGTAATATCTAAAATATGAGTGAAATTTATTTTTAAAAGACTGACTTGTGATCATATTTTGATCACATTGTGAACAATATGACTTGTGGTCATATTTTAATCAGTGGTATTGAATATAAAACTTTTACATCTGTTGTTGGTATTTTATGGTGATTTCATAAGCTTTCTGAATTTGGTCTTGTGTCACAAATATCAAAATATGTCTATAAAATCTACTAGTCCCATATAGAGGTCCCAGTTCATATACTAGAGCTCTTATATAGTATTAATTAGTGAAATCTGTAGGGTCTTTATGTGAAGTTTGATAACTGTAATTTTAAGAATTTATTGGGTTTTGTAGTCTGTTGTAAGTTAGAAGTGGGATGGACAGCCCCCTGCTGGTAAGCTAACATCAAGAAAAGATGGCAATCCAAGAGCAAGTAAGATAAAGCTAAAACAGATCTACACACTGAAAATGCACTATAGTGTGTGTCCATTTGTTGAAAAAAATACATTAAAACTTCCTGAATTCATCGCTACATTTTTACAGTGTAGGCATTGGCAAACTACTGTCTTACTAAATCTGGCCCACTGTTAATTTGTGCAAAGAAGTTTCACTGGAAATACATTTATTCATTTACATATTGTCTACGGCTCCCTTTGCTCTATAGTGTTAGAATCAAATAGTTGTGACAAAGACTGTAAGCAAAGCCTAAATTATTTATTCTCTGATCCTTTACAGAATACTTTGCTGATTTCTGTTGTGATTGATTTGTCAGGAGTTAATTGTTAGCTTTTAAGGGAGATATCTCCAGTTCCCCAGGAGTTTGGCTTCCTCAGCTTCTGTGGCATCTTATTTGCATCTGTTATGAAATTTACCATGTTAGTCTTGTTGTTTTTTTTTTTTTTTAAGATTGTATTTATTTATTTGACAGAGATCACAAGAAGGCAGAGAGGCAGGCAGAGAGAGAGAGAGAGGAAGGGAAGCAGGCTCCCTGCTGAGCAGAGAATCAATCCGACCTGGAGGTCGATCCCAGGACCCTGAGATCATGACCTGAGCCAAAGGCAGAGGCTTAATCCACTGAACCACCCAGGCACCTCAATCTTGTTTTTTTTAATGCATTTTATTTCACTCTTTTTAAAAAAGATTTTATTTATTTGACATAGAGACACACAGTGAGAGAAGGAACACAAGTAGGGGGAGTAGGAAAGGGAGAAGCAGGCTTCCCACTGAGCGGGGAGACTAATGCGGGGCTCTGTCCCAGGACCCTGGGATCATGACCTAAGCCAAAGGCAGACGCTTACCTACCTAGCTACCCAGGCAACCCTCCCTTTTACTCCTGTTTTTACCTGGCCAACTTATATGCATGCACACATGTACCTATAACCTTCCCCATGAATGTGAGTCTTTGAGGACAAGGAGCATATCTGGTTTTGATTCCCAGAAGACATCATCTATTAGCTGACTGTTGTTCAGTGCAGAAAAGATTGGTGTTTATAGTGATGGTTGTGAGTATAAATTAAAATGGGAATTATGATCCATACTAAATTCATAAAGGTTTAAATATTTTACAGATGTGGTACTGGCATCAGTGACTCCTTTAGTTCAAACGGACTGCTTTCTAAGAGATTTGAATAGGATGTAAATTGTTTACTCTAATAGCTAAGCCTATAATTAATATTGTTTATCTGATACCATAATTTTAACTTACTATTTTATCTCATTTAACTTTAAACTGGGCTCTGTCTGATATATTTTCAAATATAATTCTTTACTGCTTTCTTTTTAAGAGTTGTGATTAAAACTTTTGAGACCTCACAAACCTGTAAAACGGCAGTAGTTTTAAATGTTACTAAAGTCATGTGCATTCAAGTTATGTGAGTGAACCTTTTTATAATCAAAGATGAGAGCAGTGGGAAAGCTGTTTCAGTTATGTAGCTAAGTGAAATTTAATACCATCTAAGTACTAGAGGGCACAGGGCCAAGCACACAAAAGATGTGGTTTTTTCCCTGTGACACAAGAAGAGATGATAAAAAGGAGTTAAATACAAAGAAATTCGAGAGGTAAATAGGAAGAAATTTGAGGGATATATTGTCTTTGGTTTCTCCTTGAAGTAGGAATCTGGATCTTAAATGAAGACTTGAAAATGAAAACGTGAAATTTTGTCTTAGATTTTTGAGGTATCTTAGTAGGACTAAAGTTGCCAGTATAAATTAATGCAAGTTAATATAGAGACATTTTGAAGATTTTACATTTTATTTCTTTTTTGTTACATATACATGTCATTCACTTTTCCCTGCATCAGTTTTTAAACTTCTTTCTAAAGACGTCATTCATAATTGAATTTTTCCAATGCACTGCTTCTTTTTTGTACTCTTGTATGACTTACCCTTTTGTTACAGTGTTTAACTACTCTGTGTGCATTTTCTATGTTCTTTTGTTATTTTAATAATTTCTTCAATTCTCCCCTCCCTCCTCACACTCCTTTCTACTTTTCTCAAATGCTTACCTGGATATAGTTTAATGTGATAGCTTCTCATTTTTCTTCAAAAGGTCCTGGAAACCTTCTTTGTTATGAAGCAAACTACAACTGACTTAGAGATTTGGACAAAGATATGAGTAAGGGAGCAATTATAGTTGAGACTAGGCCTTTAATAAGTCTAAGTTAAATAAAGCAGCTTTGAGAAAAATTGGTGTTGTGAAATAATTTAAAGGAATATTGATAGAATGGCATACTTTAAATGGAAGGGTTAGGAGAAATTAATTTCCTCTAATGTTGGGTCAGTAACATAGTGTCATTACAATTATTTGTGTTCTTTTGTTTATTATTTTTTAAAAATTCTTATTTATTTGAGAGAGAGCAATAAAGATGCGCACTTGCAAACACAGGGGAAGAACAACAGGGGACGGTAAAGAGGCTGCCTGCCAAGCAAGGAGCCCTAGGTGGGACTAGATCCTGGGACCCTAGGAACATGACCTGAGCCAAAAGCAGTTGCTTAATGAACTGAGACACCCAAGCGTGCCTCCAATTATGTGTGTTCCTATGTTTTAGTTTTTTCACTGAAAAGGCAGAGAAACGTTTTGTGAGTGTTATTTTACTTTTTCTAATTTGTTAAATTTCCAGAGAAGATAGAAGTAGTCTGTGTTCTTATTTTGTAATTTAAGGAGGCTGTTGGTTTTTAATAGTGTTAATTTTTAAGCCATTAGCATATTAATATATATTAATAATATGATGATAACTGTATTTTGCTTTCATTTTGGCATATCCTAAAAAATTACAGCACGAAGTTCTTTATCTGGGTAGCTGGTAGTATCTCAATCTATCAAATACTAGGTTTCTCTAAAAATAGTAATTATAAGAGTGTAAATATGTATTTGAATTAACTCGTTTAGGTTTTTTTTTTTAAAGATTTTATTTATTTATTTTACAGACAGATTATAAGGAGGCAGAGAGTCAGGCAGAGAGAGAGGAGGAAGCAGGCTCCCCGCTGAGCAGAGAGCCCCACGCGGGGTTCAATCCCAGGACCCTGGGATAACGTCCTGAGCCGAAGGCAGAGGCTTGAGACACCCAGGCGCCCCCAGTTTAGGTTTTTAAAATGCTGTATTGAAGGAGAGATAAAAGTACAGTTTAGCTTATTTCATTATTAAATGAGGTTTTGTACAATTTTCAAGTCACTGTAGTTGCAGAGAAATATTGGTAGTAAGTTGGAAGTTAAAAATGATTTTACTACTCATATTTATGATTCTTATAAAACTTGATTTTGAGTTGTATTGAAATTAATTTGGAAATGTGGTAAGAAATTTACTGTTTAGAATTTTGAGTACTTATTTTTAGAAATAAGCTATTTTGAAGTTTTACAAATATATGACCAGTCTTGAAAAACGGTAATAATTACTGTGTAGCTGCCAGTCTAATTCATTAGTTAATTAATACTAAATGAAAATTTATTCTGTGAAAAAAAAGCAAAAACCAGTTATTCATATTCTGGTATGTGTGTTTAAATTTACTATGACTACTGTTTAGGAATAGAAATGAAGAGCTGATGAGAACCCAAATTAGAGAATAATTCATAACTTATTTTATTTAGAAATTAAATAAAGAAAACTTTTCTGAGAAATTATATTTATTTTGTCAATATGGTGAAACCTGTACATTAGATCTTACCTAAGAATGTTTAATACTATTGATTTGAAAGCTTCCATTTAATTGAAGTTTTTATTTACTCAATTCTTCATTAATCCCATGTGCATAGAACCATGAATAGACTGACCCAACTGGAAAGACTGGATTTGGGAAGTAATGAATTCACAGAAGTGGTAAGTTCTTACCAGTCTCTATTCAAAGGTCTTAAATTTGATTGAGAGCATGTGAAAGTTAATGTATTTATTTCTTAGCATTTTTTTAAAGACTTTACTTATTTATTTGACAGACAGAGATCACAGGTAAACAGAGAAGCAGGCAGAAAGAGAGGAAGGGAGGCAGGCTCCCTTCTGAGCAGAGAGCCCAATGCGGGGCTGGATCCCAGGACCCTGGAATCAGGACTTGAGCCCAAGGCAGAGGCTTTAGCCCACTGTGAGCCACCCAGGAGCCCCTCTTAGCATTTTAAAATATAAAATAGGTTAAAGATATATACATATTTTGGGGAAAAAAGATACGAAAACACTTAAGAGGGAGAGTTAATCAGATAGAAATATCTGACAGTAGTGAGAATCAAATGTAAAATAAAGGAGAAACCCATGGAAAAAGTAACAAAGTTAGGCACAGCAAGTAGACAATTTGAGAGATCATAAGGGAAAAACAAAGTTTCATCAGCCTAGATGAGTAAGAAAAAGTACTTCTAAGGCAAAAGTAAATTGCTGGGTTATGGGGAAAAGGCTAATAAATATTTTTACAGATAATGATTGATAGTATCTTTTTATTCTTGAAAGTGATGGGACTTATTTTTATTTCTTTATTAGTTTTATAAATACTTGAGCCTATTCTGGAATGCTTGTCTTGTCTTTTTTTTTTTTTTTTTTTTTGGAATGCTCATCTTTGAGTTTTCTTTTAGTAGTACCACTGTAGTAATTATAATATAATGAAAGGTCTAGAATCTTGGCTCTGCTCCATGCTACCCCCCCCCCCCATTATTTATTAAATGTTTTAAACCAGAAGTTACCATTACAAGTTCCCTGGAACTACTTCTGACAAATAAAAACATTCAAGTAAATTACTGAATTCCCCCACCCCCTTCTTACCCAAACAGCCTGAAGTACTTGAGCAACTAAGTGGATTGAAAGAATTTTGGATGGATGGTAATAGACTGACTTTTATTCCAGGGGTATGTATATCAAACTTTATATGGTTTATATGGTTTCTCTTAGTGAAGTCTGTTCTTTGCAGTTTGATGAATTGTACATTTTCAGATTACTTTCTTTTTTTAAGGATGGTTATTTAATTGTAAATATATTAGATAGAAGAAAATAGCATTTTTAAACTACCAGTACATTCTTTTTTCTTTCTTTTTAAGATTTTATTTATTTATTTGACAGAGCTCACAAGTAGACAGAGAGAGAGAGGAGGGAAGCAGGCTCCCTGCTGAGCAGAGAGCCCAATGTGGGGCTTGATCCCAGGACCCTGGGATCATGACCTGAGCTGAAAGCAGAGGCTTCAACCCACTGAGCCACCCAGGTGCCTGTTAGCTATCAGTACATTCTTGACAAAATTCAGAATATTAACATAGTAAACTTTGTAAAATAGATTCTTTTTAATTTCCTGGACCTGGAGTGTGTCCTTCGCAGTGGTTGCTTTTGAGTTTATATCCTAACTCATTTTGGCCAGAGAACTGTTAAAGTGGTTTATTTTCCATGTAGTTTCTGTCCTAACGACCGACATTTATTTATTCCCATGCCCAAAGAACCTAAGAATCCTGTTACCTTCTGTTGCCCTAGCCAATAGTGACAGCTGAGTTCCCAAAGAAAAGTATATGGCCATTGTCACTCTGCTAGGCTCTTAGCAGGAACTCTTAGCTTTATTACTGAATACATTACTTACAGCTTTTAATAAAAAATTGAATCTTTTCTCTCATACAAACATTTTATTGTGAATTATAACTTGGTATTGAGTTTATTACCTAAACTAGCCATAAATTCACTTAATATAGTCATTAGATTTCCTTTTTTTACTTACAGTTTATCGGTAGTTTGAAACAGCTCACATACTTGGATGTTTCCAAAAATAACATTGAAATGATTGAAGAAGGAATTTCAGCATGTGAAAACCTTCAAGACCTCCTGTTATCAAGCAATTCACTTCAACAACTGCCTGAGACTATTGGTTTGTATTGCTTTCTAATTCATGTAATTCCTTTTTACTAATGTAAAATCTCAGAAATTACATTTTTGCCATTGTTTCATTTAAAGCTTTCATATATCAAATTTTATATGTTATGAGCTAGTTTTATTGTACTGCCAGTCACAGATCTTAGTTGAATTGTTTCGTGTGATCAGTTACACATTTTACATCTTGGTTGACATTACTATATTTTTCTTTAAGGAAATGTCATGTTTATCACTATACTAAAATTTAAACTCTTTAAAAAGAAGTTGATTTATCTAAACTATAATACCTATTCATAGCCCTTACCTAGTATCTTTTTTTCAGTCTCCATTTTAGACTCAAAGTTGAGAAAACAAACCAGTTAGCAAATTCCATGAGATTCTATATTTGTAGTTGCTTTTAGTCTGATGATGCCTCAAGGAAAATGAATTATTTTGATTCAAGAACCAAAAACATAAATCTTGCCATCTTCATGATGTTTAAACATAAAAACCAAAAAAATATTTTTATGTATTTTATTCATTGAGTTACTTAGCTGTTTTAGCTCAGGCTACATTTTGCAGATTCTACTATAACTTATTCAACAGTTTTAATTTGATATTAAACTCCATTTTTATTGTTTTAGCATTTAGAATACACAGAATAGTTTACCATATATCTATGAATTTTATACACCTACCATTCCTTCTTGCCTGTGCTCACTTGTGCCTTGACATTATTTTAAGGAGCAGTGCTAGGTCTGTGAACAAAGCAGGCAGAAGTCCCTCCTTTTATGAAGCTTGCATTCTAACAGGAGTAAAATAGATAAATACACACTAATGTTAAAAGGTGATATATTGGTAAAAGTTGAAAATATAGGGTAAGGGAGTACAGATTAATGAGGTTGGGTTGGTTTCTCTTTTAGATAGGTTGATTAAGAAAATTCTGTATGATTGATGTGTGCTCACATTGACTGTTGTTTGACTTGCTTCTAGTTCAAGCTGGAAAATTATGTGTTATTTCTTTCCTTAAATAGGTTCACTGAAGAATGTAACAACTCTTAAAATAGATGAAAATCAATTAATGTATCTGCCAGACTCTATAGGAGGGTAAGATTTTTCTGAATCACTAGAAGACTTTACTTTCATTCAGCTTTATATATTTATGTTTATAAATAGTATGTATACATTTCATTCAATCACATATATTTCCAGATAAGTGCATGAATAGCAGCTAAAGGAGATTCCATAAGCATTTAAATAAGTAATTGGTTACAGGTTGGCTAGGTTTTTTAATAAAGGTAGGCATATTTTTATTGTTAAATTAAGTTTAGTGGAAATAAGAGTTTTTCTGGATTTGTTGAAGTCAAGTTCAAATATTGATATATTCTTAAGTTTCGGATTATGTATAGGAAACTTTAAAAATAATGTGTGTTTTCTGTTTTAATTAGGTTAGTGTCAATAGAAGAACTGGACTGTAGCTTCAATGAAGTTGAAGCTTTGCCTTCATCTGTTGGACAGCTTACTAATATAAGAACCTTTGCTGCAGATCATAATTATTTACAACAGTTACCCCCAGAGGTATTGTATTTTAAATTTGCTTTGCATTTTCTTTATTTTTTCTATATTATTCATTATAGCTATCCAGTGTGGTTTTATTTCTTTTATTTCTTTAGAAATAATTATGTAACTGTTATCTATTTTCTGAATAACAATCAGATATACTGATTTACAGAGATACTTGAATACTTTTATTTACACATGGAAATTAGTAACTGAAAAGAGAAAATGTGTTTCCCTTTATAAATGAGAAGAATGTTTTCGTTACTTTCATAAATGATATGTTACTTCTGTCTATTAAGCAGTAGGCCAGAATTTTGATCCCCAGTTTTATGTTTCTCCTTCAGATTGGAAGCTGGAAAAATATAACTGTCTTATTTCTCCATTCCAATAAACTTGAGACACTTCCAGAGGAAATGGGTGATATGCAAAAATTAAAAGTCATCAATTTAAGTGACAATAGGTTTGTAATAATGTTGATTTATAGAAAATATTGATTGGATAAAATTAAAGTTTCTTTATAAATAGTATGATAGAAAATGGCATGCATGTTGCTCTTTTCCTACATATTTTTTGTTTTTTCTTTTTTTTTAAAGATTTTATTTATTTGACAGACAAAGATTACAAGTAGGCAGAGAGGTAGGCAAAGAGAGAGAGGAGGAAGCAGGCTCTCTGCCGAGCAGAGAGCCCGATGCGGGGCTCTATCCCAGGACCCTGAGATCATGACCTGAGCCGAAGGCAGAGGCTTAACCCACTGAGCCACCCAGGCGCCCCAATATTTTTTGTTCTTAGAATTTTCATTTGAAAGAATGACCTGATTTTACCTGTGGTTTTTAATACGGTGGTAATTTACCATAGTTAATTTTGTGTTGACTTCAGCAATACAACTTATCGCTTGAGCTATGCAGCTGTTCTTTGCTTATAGTCACCTTTTATATTCCTATAGTCATATCTTCACCTTAATACTGCTGCTGAGTGGAGCAGAGACGTGATTAGGCACCCATTCACATAGCTTGGGCAACACAGTCAAGGTGCAGAGCAAGTAGATCACTAGAATTACTAAATTGGAATCATGTTAAATTAAGAACAACCTGTCCATAATTTTTCCTGAGGTAAAGATACTAATAATGATAAAAGAACATTCGTAGAGCATTTTTACTTTATGCTTTCATAGCATCTTACAAAGTATTCAAAACAACACTATGAAATAGTACTGTAGGTATTGTTATTTTATGAGGAGAAAATTAAAACCCAAATTTCAGATGACTCATTTAGCTTGTAAAGTAGAGGTTTAGTGTAAGCCCAGTTTTCTAATTAGGGTATTCAGACTGTTCCATTTTATTTTAGAATAACCACTGCCTGTTTTTAAAAAATTCAGTCCTCATTTCTTCCCATACTTTGTACCCCAAAGCTACAGCCCTAGCCCTAGGCTCTAGCAAATTGCCTTGGAAGTTAGGCATAGCAGAGTGGATAAGCATCAATAAGGTAGAAGGTTTAAGTAGACATTCTTTTTAAATAGGTGCTGTTCTAGTTTGGCATTCTGATGAATTGTTAATATCACTTTGTTTTTTATTCATTATAGTGTTTAAGTAGTCTTTGGAATATGAAAGTCCTGGCTCACAAGAAAAAATAGAACAGTACAGTTTTTATAACAAACTATCACTAAGGCTTTCTGTAGTAGTACAAATAAAATATTCAAAGCAGTATTATGAGACATGCTTAATGTGTTCTTGTATTTGCATTAAAGTAGGGATGGTTAACATTTTTCCTAGCAGTTTTTGGGATTTATTAGATTATCCATTTTCCCCCTAGCTGAATTAATTCAGTGGAAGAATTGTATTTTTAAAGTGATTCTTATTAAACTGGATAGTATTTTGTCATATCTGTGTCAAAGACCTATATTGGGTTCTCTCCTAAATTAAATTTTTTTCTCCTATTTTCATACTCAGTAATACAATATTATTTAGAAGACCGTTAGGTTTTGCTCTTACATTTTAACATTTGTTATTTTAATTTTGTATTTTCCCCACAGGTTAAAGAATTTGCCCTTTAGCTTTACAAAGCTGCAACAATTGACTGCTATGTGGCTCTCAGATAATCAGGTAGGCATTCTGATTTTGTAAATTACTGGAATTCCAATTGTGTTAAATGATTATGCATAATAATTTACATGGGCTCATTTAAGAGCAGTTATACTCTGGTGTACATTTTAAAATATAAGAAAAATCTTGGAAAATACTGAGATACAGATATTTCTGTGTAGTTTCTGTAGATTCAAAACAATAAATCCTATTGGACTTGTCTAATTTCTCTTGAATCTGTAAAAAGATACATTGATTAAGAAATCAGACTCAAACTTCATTTCGAAAAGTGTTTTTCTCATTCTCCATACCTTCCCAAACTCCTCCAGCCCCTTAGCCCCTGCTCAGCCCTGCTGTCCAGAGCGTCTTTTTAGGCTGAGCTGCTCTCTTGGGCCAGAGAGGGGTGGGGCTTGAAGGACTGAGTGGATGTTGGGTTTTTCATTCAATAAACTGGTGATTTCTTACTAACTTAAAAAAAAAAATCAGACTCGATATTCTCTAACTTCTTTAAGTTTTTAGTGATCCTCTGTGGCATATGTCTATAGAAATTTAATAGTCAATTTATTATTTTTCCAAACATTTTTTAAAAGATTTTATTTATTTGCCAGAGAGGGAGATCACAAGTAGGCAGAGAGAACGGGGGAAGCAGGCTCCCTGCTGAGCAGAGAACCCGATGTGGGGCTTGATCCCAGGACCCTGAGATCATGACCCTAGCTGAAGGCATAGGACTAACCCACTGAGCCACCTAGGTGCCCCCTAGGACACTTTTGAGAGTGAAAGGAGCTTTATGATAATTCTGTCAAAAGAGCATGTGTAAAATGCGAATGTCCCAGGCAAATTGGGCATTTGGTCATCATGGTTATAATCAGTTATTTATATATGCCACTAGTTTAAGAGGAAGAATTGATCCTCTGATACATGTCAACCTACTGTAGTTGAAGGTGAACTAGTATAACATGAACAAGCAAGTAGTAGGATCAGATTGTTATTTTTAGAAAGCTTTTTGAACTGCACTGTGAAAGATGGATTAGCAGGGGTGATGGTGCCAGGTGTGAAAGCAGAAGAGACTGGTTGGAGGGCATTGCCATACTCAAGACAGTAGAACATGTTGGCTGAAGTAAGGTAATAACAGGACCAGGGAAGAGTGGGTATATTTAAGGCATAACTTAAAAGGCCACATCAGTAGAATATATGAAGAATGCACGCGTGTGAGAAGAAAGGAAGTAAAAGCAAAGATGAGCCTCAGAGATGTAGCTGGAGTGACTCGCTGGATATTGATCTGGTAATCAAAATGAAGAACCACAACAGAAAGAAATAGGTTTATGGGAAGATACTAAGTTCCAATTAGGCATGTTAAGTTTGAAGTACCTTTGATATATCTGAGTAGGCATCTAGAGAATAATTCTAGTGGCCATGATCCCCCAGGTTCCTCGACTTTGTTCTAGACTGTGATTTCTGTGCTCTGGGTTTGTCCATTCTTTAAATTTCGAACCTCCTGGGATTTCTCAGTATTGCTCCTGAAGGCACAATTTCCTTTTCTCCAGGACATTATAGACCTATTCATTTTGTTTGTTTTATTAAGAAATTTTTTCAAAAGTTTTCCATCACAAGAAAAGATACAGGAGCTCAGCTCATCATCTTAATCACTTTTTTTAGGGAGTGGTTTCATATCTTTTATTATTTTCTCAAAAGGGAGTCTATAAATTTATTTATTTAGTTGTTAGGGATGGATGAATCCTGAGGAACTAACATTCATATGTTTATTTATGTATTTATTACTAACATTTAAGTGACAGGTGGATTACAAGACTTAGAAAGGGTGGCCATAGAGGTGGGAGAAAAACTTTATGATAGTAGATTCAAGTTAAGGATGAGGTAGCTGGCTTTAAGGAAGAAGTTGTAATGGGATACATGCTGTGGGGAGTCAATTCAAATAAAATCTGGAAAATATACATTATTTCTTGCCAACTTTTGACTATAGCTAATGTAGTTTTAGGAATACATTAGAACAAAAACCCAATTGATGCAATTTAAGGAATGAATAAATGAGAGAATGGAGGCATACAGTTGTTGATTGAGCTTTTAAGAAGGCTGGATAAGAAAGAAGAGAGGAACATAAACCAGTAGCTTGGGGCAATGTAAGAAGGAATCCTTTAGTATTAGAGAACATTTTTATAGGTTGTTCGAGGAGGCTATGTAGAGAATGAGGTTAAAAATATGAGAGGGAGTAGATAATTATTATGTAACTGATAGAATTTAAAACTGGTAGAGGGATGCCTGGGTGGCTCAGTTGGTTAAGCATGTGCCCTCAGCTTGGGTCATGATCCTGGGTCCTGGGATTGAGCCCCACGTCGGGCTCCTTGCTCATTGGGGACCCTGCTTCTCCCTCTGCCTGCTCTGTCCTCTACTTGTGCTCTCTCTCTGACAAATAAATAAGTAAAATCTTAAAAAATACAATAAAACTGTGGCAGGAGTTCTTGTCTTTTTGAAGGCAGCTTTGGCTGATGTGAGAGGGAGAACTTGCACACATCCTAAATGTTTCTAAGGAACTAAGAATTATTCCTTGGACTTACCTTTGATTGATAAACATTTATTCAATAAATTTATTGAAGGCTTACAATAGTTCATGAACTGCTTTGGGAGCTTGAGATATATTGGTGAAACAAAGAGAGTCATATTTTTATTGAGATTACACTTTCAAGAGATAGAAACAAGTAATTATGTAATAGTATGTCAGAGCTACAAAGAAAAACAGAAGCTGATAGGCATTAGAAGAATAGGAGGGCAAGAGTAAACATCCTGTTTTAAATAGGGTGATATAGGAATAAAGTGTCTTTCTCTAAGGAAGGGCACCAGTAGAGCAGATGCTCACAGGAAATTAGGAGTGAGTCATGCATAGATTAGGGCAGTGAGTTGGAAAAGGAGGTACATTTAAATATTAAAGTTAAGTTAATAATAAAGTTAATAAAGTTAAGTTAATATTAAAGTAAAGTTCCCAATACTGGAATGAGCTTGTTGTAACTGAGGAATAGATAAAAACCCTGATGGCTGGAATACAGTGAGCAAGGAAGAGAACTGAGTAAGATTAGATCAGAGAGGAAAACGAATTAGATCACATAGGACCTTGTAGGCTGTAGTAACCAACTGGGGTTTTACCCTGAATTAGATAGAAATCTGTTGAAGTATTTCTTGCCAGGGAATGGCGAGAGGTAACATTTTTTAAAAGATCGTTTTGACACTTGAGTGAGGAATGGGCCATAGTTAGGTGGTAAGGTTATTGGTGGAATATTCTGTTTCGGAAGGAGAAAGTTTAGTAAGGAGGCGGTTGCAGTAGTTTAGAAGGAGGTGTTGCTTGCCTTCAACTATTGTGATAGTGAGATGGTGAGAAGAAATGTAGGGATGTCAGGTATTGGCTGGAGATAAAATTTGGGAGTCAGTATTTTACAGATGTTCCATTTAACACCATAGAACTGCATAAAATTAGTAGGGAGAGAGGATAGAGAAGAAGAGAAGATCAAAGACTAAGCACAGGAAAGAGAGTGGCACCACAAGGAGAATAAGAAGGACCAGCCAACCAGGAGAGTATGTTATCCAGAGAATTATCTGAAGAAAGTGCTTCAGGAAAGATCATCTGTGCCACATGTTGCCAGTGATTTGGGTAGATGAGAACTTCTAATTGGCCATTAGGTGTGTTAAGGTAGAAGTAGTTGCTGACCCTGGGAAGAGTACATAGTTTTAGTGGAACGTTGGGAATGAAATACTGATTTCAGTGTATTACAGTTCATGGAAGGCGAAAAGGTCAGGTCAGTGCATCTATCTTAGTACTCTAGTTAAGTTTCCATTTGGACAGTTAATAGATAGGTCTCTCTGTATTTGCCTTGGTCTTAGAAATAAATGTTAGTATTTTATCCTTGCAAAGAGTAGTTATCATTCACCTGAGAAAAACTTTGGCAAAATATTTTTAGTTTAATTTGAAATGTCTCAATCTTAGGATTCACAATGTAGATTTTGTAAACGTTCTAGTTTAATTGGGAAGAAATCTCCTGTATAATATTGGCTAAGTATTGAATTTTAGGTTCAAAACAAAATAGGGGTTAACTTACTATCTGTAAGTAGGAGGAAATCTTTTTTCCATATCTATTCTTTGGTATTTCTTACTGATTATTTTTTTTAAGCATAGAGTATGCAGTTTGCTGATCCTTTTAATGCTTAGTATTTGACCTTGAGCAATATCCTATAATAAATTATCTAAAGCTATATTTTCCCAGGGTTTTGGATACACTAGACTTATAAGATATTCTTAAGTTCCATAGTTAAATTTGCTTGGGAGACTGTATTATATCCTCTTTTGAATTATATTAACAACCCTTATGTGTTGCTGTAGTAAAGAAACCCACTTGTCTACACTTCAGGATTCTCCAGACTTCTTAACCAAGATCCTTTTTCTTACCCAATTCTTATTAATATCCTAAAAGCCTTAAGCTGTTGTCAGTCCACACTTTTGAATCAGATTGTAGTATTTCCTTGTTCTGCAAGTTAAGGAAATACTGAAATGATGATACCTTTGCTTTTATTACAGCTTGAACATAGTGATTATTGCATCATCATTAAATGTGTCAGTTCATATATATGTGGAACTCTTAATTTTCTGATCTCTTAATTGAATATTTAATATGAAACGTTTTGAAATTTTTCATCTGGATTCTCAGAACATTGCTGGGCCCTGGCTATACCAGATACTTAGAGTTATGAGACATAGCTCCTGGTATTAAGGACTCAGACTTTTAGTATAATAGCACTATTGCAGCAAATCAATACCAGAAAATTATGCCAGATGACTTCTTTTAGTGAAATTATCTAGTATCTAAGACAATCTCTTCATATTTACAATGTTCTCTCATTTTCATCTCTTTGTTCCACATCTGTTAATTACTTAAAAAAAAAAATTGTAGTGGGGACACCTGTAGCTAAGTCAGTTGAGCATCCAGCTCTTGATTTGATCTCAGGGACATGAGATTGAGCCCCAGGTGTTGCTCTGCCTAATATTCTCTCCCTCTCCCTCTTCCCCTCCCCCCACCCACGTTGGCACACTCTCTCTAAAATAAATTAATAAATCTTAAAAAAAAATCGTAGGGGTGCCTGAGTGACTCAGTTAAGCATCTGCCTTTGCCTCAGGTCATCATCTCAGTGTCCTGGCAGTGAGTGAGTCCCATGTTGGGGCCCCTGCCCTGTAGGAAGTCCACTTCTCCTTCCCTCTCCACTCAGGTGCCACTTGGATGTATAAATCTTAACTATTGTTCATCATATAGTGTATTACCTTTTATTTAGACCTGCACTGTCCAGTACAGTAGGCACTGCTGTCATGAGTGTAGTCCAAATTGAGATGTGCTCTAAGCATAAAATGTACACTGGATTTTGTATATGTAATATAAACAAAGAAAATAAAATATCACATTTGCAATTGTTATTTGATCACACATCAAAATTATATTTTAGATATACAGGATATGCTAAATTTAATGCATTATCAAAATTTAACTTATTTTTGCTTTTTAAAAACATGTAGCTGCTAAAAATTTATAAATTATCTATGGTTCTCATTTTAGTGTCACTTCTGTATTTATGCTGGACAGTGTTGACTTGGACTATTGAAATTCCTAACTGGTCTCTGCCTCCAGTGTTGGCACCACTTTCAATCTTATATCACCCTGATTTCATTCTGAACCACACTTCAAGTGATCCTTTTATCTGGTTCCAGCACTAATCTACTTAAAACCATTTCATGACTTCTTTCTCCATACAGTATCCTTCAAGACCTCACTCATCCTGTCTTCATCTCTATCCCTTATACCTTCATTTTCATATCCCCAAATGGGTTCTCTCTTGGAACATTGTTCACCCCTCTCACCTGGTAATGCCCATTCATCATGTAGGAAGGCATTCTCTCAGGAGTGCTTTCCTAATCACTCGAGATTGTGATAAATGAACACCTTTGATGGGTTCTGTTACTCCCTGTATCCTCTCTAACCTGTACTTAAATCATGTTTTAATGTCTCATTTTGCTCTCACCTGTCTTACCTTTCATACATCGTAAGCTCTCCTAAATTGGTAATCGTATACCTGGTGCCTGTCATAGTACTTTGGCATATAAAGGCCAAATATAAGTAAATATTTGTTGTGATTCCAGATTTCAGAGGATGAATATTTATTGGATATATTGTGGGAATTATGGCAAAGGTTTTGATCTCCGGGTCATAAGTTCAAGCCCCATGTTGGGTGTAGAGGTTACAAAAAATAATAATAAATTTTTAAAAAGAAACGGGAATAGAGATCACTGGAGTTAGATGTTTTAGGGAATGGAGAGACTGGTAGATAGTTATCAATTTCTTTTTCTGACTTTGTACTCCATAATTAACAGATAATTAGTTTTCTTATAACATCTGTGTTGAAATATAATTCACATACCATAAAATTCACGCATTTTAAAGTGTACAATTAATGCATTTTAATATATTTATAGAATTTTACAGTTATTAACATAGTTAATTTTAGAATTATTTCAAGGGTGATTTGTTATTTGTTTGCTTTAAAGATTTTATTTATTTATTTGAGAGAGAGAACATTAGCAGGAACAGCATCAGAAGGAGAGGGAGAAGCAGACTCTGCAGAGCAGACGCGGGGCTCAATCCCAGGATCCTGGGATCATGATCTGAGCCAAAGGGAGGCATTACCCCAGGCACCCTGGGGTAATTAGTTTTGAAAAGCCTCTAAATAATTCTGTTATGTCCATCTAAGTTGACTGCTTTCCCCTTTCTCACGTACTCCTCATCTCCTAAGACTTCAGTGGGTTAAGAGCATGACCATGTCATTTACATTTTATATCTGTTGAATTATCCATGACTGTGGAAAGATTTGTCATAAAAGAATCAAGAATAGATGGATACTGCCGGAAGGTCAGTAGATAATTAGGAAAGGAGAGAATGAAAGAGGCAGAATTCAGAATGGTAGAGGCACAATTGACTATCCCACAAAAGAACAGTTATTTACACTTGAAGAGATACAAGTGATGATCTCACAGTATTTGTAAGCTCTGAATCTACCCTCCAACCCAGGGTTTATGAGCTATGGGAGAAGAAGCACCCCTGCATTTGAGAAGACTTAAGGAGAGCACTGTGTTTGGGAAAGGAATAGATCTACCATTTCTGTTATCTGAGGAGATCAAGGAAAGTTTTCAGTGAAGATGTTTGAGATGCAGGGCATTTTGTTTACCAAGAAAAATTGAGAGGCATGGAGGAAAATATTTGACTGGGAGTAAGATTATTGGATGGAACTAGCTAGCTGCAAAATTTTCACAAAAGTCTAAAGATTTATTTGGTAGGATGGCAGGTGAGGGAGAGATTGGGTAGTTCCCTCCCTATTTAGAGTTGACTAAGGCTTGGATTGGTAGGATTTTAAGTTAAAATGATGGCTAAAGTTACTAGTTTTCTTAAGAATAAATTGAAATCACTTTATAACCAGTTAGGAAAGAAGTCTTAAGAAAAAAAGAGGTCCAAAATGATGGATTTATAGTTTCACCACTGAGTAACTTGTGGTATCATTAAGGTAGACAGGAGACAGGGAGAAGAGAGAATCAGGTTACAACTTCGTATTTGTTTTAAGTACTCTCTTTTCAGCTAGAATTAATCTGCAGATAACTGGACTAAACCTTCTAAATTATTTCCTTAAAAGCCTCTTTCCAAAGGGGAAGGATAACATAAAGGGGGCACAATAATGTAAAATGGAAAGGCTTATTTTATAGCTTTATTAAATCACTGTGATAAGTAATTATTGGGCTGTGGATATACTTGGTATTGGAAATGTTTTAAAATTGTATTGATAACCAGTGATAATTGCAGTACAGCATGGGTTTTGTTTTACATTAAAAACTAAATGGTTGTTTGTTTATTTGTTTGTTTTTTTAAGATCCTTACAAGTTTCAAATCAGTGCCTAAAAGTTTTTTTTATGTATATATAATCTTGCTTTTGTAATCTACACATTGGTACTTTATAGAAAAAATGATGAGTACTTATTCAGAAGAATTGCTGGATATGTATTTGCTTTAGGATTATTGAAAATTAAACATTTATTTTCTTTCCCTAGTCCAAACCCCTGATACCTCTTCAAAAAGAGACTGATTCAGAGACCCAGAAAATGGTGCTTACTAACTACATGTTCCCTCAGCAGCCGAGGACTGAGGATGGTAGGAACTTAAAAATTTCTTTATTTTTAAAAATTATAATATTAACAAATCACAGCATAGATGTGAAGTGAATTTTAAGTCTCATAGATTCTTAATAGATTGAAGGGAATTTGGAGAATTAGTCGATAAATTTCTGAAAATGAGAAAATAATTCAGTATCTCAGGATTGTAGATAGTTGAACTTAGAGGTACATGTAGACCATATGCTTCCTTAAGTGATTCCTTGAAATTAAACAGTCAACTTCATCTATAATAGGACTCTCTGTTCTTTAGCTAAATGTTAGGAATACATGTCAGGTGTCATGTAATGATGAATATTGAACCAGGAAATATTTTGTTCACTTCTTTTGTTGTAGACTAAATACCACCCTTGGATCTGTATACCAGATAAGGATATTTGTAGAAGTCTGAGTAAAAGGTTATTTCTAAGTTCTTACGTTTTGCCTAGAAAGGAGAATATATAGGCTTTACTGTTGACCACACATGTTTTTGAACAGTTTTGGTATGAAAGCCTTTTAGACTAAGGAGCAAATTGTTTTTAATACATATTGTTATAT